>NC_060900.1:19173665-19286165 GCF_014805685.1 Silurus meridionalis
AAGATACATTCGTTTCTAAAACCTCTGCACCATCTGCATCAACAATACTTTACTCAAAATCCTGTTGATTACAATCTGAGGCTTGTCTTCTGTCTATGTACTTTTAATATGTACTAAAAAGTAATTTATATTTTTTTAAAGAATGTTATAGTAAAATCGTGTTGAAAATATGTGTATCAAATATGATACAGAAGGTATATAAGGTAATTTAGCTTAGTCATTAATGTATTGCATTTCATGATGCAATCTGCATTATTCCTGCCACAATGTCAAATACAAAATACAATAAAGAATACAAATAAAGAATATGTTTTTATTGTTTATTAAACTAATAAAAAATTAAATGATCATCTTTGTATTATTTTTTTACTTACTCCATACTAGTTGAAATGAAATATTTGTACACAATACACAAACATTATTTTTTGTATGTATTTTCAGATGTCAAAAAATATAGTGTTGAAATTGTCATCGGCATGTTTATGGATGGCAATTCAAGTGACTTAGAGCAGTTAGGGGAAGAATCTCATTTGTAAATGTAATCAATTGTTTTTTATTTTTTATTTTGTTTAAAGACCCCATAAACACTTCAATTTACTTAAAAATAAAATTTTCTGTTAATCATTTCATATGTCAGGCTTCACGGGGTTAAAACAAATGTTAATGCATATCATCTTATTTTCTACTCACTGTAAAATTGTGCTTATTGACCACATGCGTAGTCCCACTGTTTTGGCAAATAAGGGTACTCTCCCTTTATACCTCTAACAATATAAATATTCTCCGTCATAAAGGTTTGATGTGCAGGAAAATGCAACCCTTAATTGCATAAATTACTTAAATATTTATCTAATAGATCAATACTCTTAATTTTAATACTTGAGTCCATTCAAATTCAAATTCTTTCAGATTTTTACTTGAAATATAATAATAGTGCATTTAATTTTGAGTAATATTTGAACTTTTTCTGAAGTAAATGAGTGGTGTTTCCTCCACTATTAGTTACAGCGGATCACTTACTACAACAGCAGTATATGTTGATGTTAACCATTTAGCATGGGATTATATTATATAGTAAACATTTTTAGAACAAAGATCTAGAAAGTCTTTTATTTTAGAAGCTGATTATGCAGTTTATATCTACCATTATGTTCCAGTGTGTTTCCACATTATTTGTAAACGTGAAAACATTAAAAATATATTGAGCTTTAAATAAAGAAGGGCTTAACCAAGAGCTCAATTAACTAAGAGCTCAAAAACAAAACAGGTATCAATCAAGCATGGAGTTCACTCACATAGCTATTGATCCATTGATCTTGCTTTCTTTCATTTTGTGCTCCTTTCCTTCGAGTGCAATCTTCTCATTCAGAGAGCTCAGATAAATTCCACAAGTGGTATATGAAATTGAGAGGTAATTGGAGATTGGTGATGAGAAAAAAAAGATAGTATGAGAGAGGAAGGGCATCTGGAATAGGTGAGAAAAAGAAGAGCCAAGAGAGATGGGTTTAATTTCATCTCTTGCTCTGAAGGACCTTTCAGGGCAGTATGACTAGGTGTCAAGTCTCTTTGTACCTTCAAGAACATTTCTTAAGAGTAAAAGTGAAAACTTCTTCTGACCCCGTCGCAAGCTTAGTGCCAGCCTGTGCCTTCAGCTGTTCCTGCTCTCAACCTGACACCTGACTCTGAAGTGTCAGATTTTGATGAACCAATGCCATATAATTTTGTACCTTGACACACCTGAATACACGAAATTGACTTGGCTTCAAAAGGCAGTGCTTTTCAATATAGTAGATTGTTGTGTTATTTTACTGTATGTTGTGTCATGTCATATTATGTTGTGAAGTGTTATGATATTTTATGCTATGTTGTGTCATGTTGTATTTCGGGTTAGAATATGTTATGTTATGTTATGTTATGTTATGTTATGTTATGCTATGTTATGCTATGCTATGCTATGCTATGTTATGTCTAATCATGGCATGGCATTTTATGTTATGTATGTGTTGTGTTATTTTATGTTACATTTAATGTTGTGTTATTCTATGTGACATCAAATCATGGCTTGTTATGTTGTAATGTCTTATGTCATCTAATGTTATATGGAATGTCATATTGTATGTTGTGTTATATTGTTAAATTTGTTTGTGTTGTGTTATCTCATGATAAGTCATGTTCTGCTGTTTTATGTCATGTTGTGTTATTTGATGCTGTGTTATGTTATTCTAAAATATAATACATTATTTGGGCTGAACTGAATAAAAACACAATTCATATTTGATTATATTTTATGAAATACAAATAAACAAGAATATTTCAGTATTTCCAGGGGTAAAAAAAAATGACAGTTAAGACACACCCATCTCAAGTCCTGATTATAGGCAGTTGTACTGTGTTACACTGATATCAAAAGTGGACCTAGGAATGAACAATGGGTGATTGTTGCAGACTTTAATGGGCATGTAGTTTAAGCGAACAGAGGTGATGAGGAGGTGATGGGTAGGTATGGCCTTAAGGAGAGGAATTTGGAAGAGCAGATAGTAGTAGATTTTGTTAAAAGGATGGAAATGGCAGTGATAAATACTTATTTTAAGAAGAAGAAGGAGCATATGGTGAAGTATAAGAGTGGAGGAAGGTGCACACAGGTTGACTAAGTTCTATGTAGGAGATGCAACATAGAAACAGAATTGGGATGTGGCAAAATCTAAGGAAAAGGCATATCAGGATCTGTTTGTGAGGTTGGACACTAAGAAAGGAGAAATGGATGTATACCGATTGGCTGCAAGTTAGAGCAATAAAGGGTGGAGATGGAAGTGTGTTGACTAGTGAGAAGAGTGTGTTGAGAAGATGGGGGAGTATTTTGAGCAGCTAAAGACTGAAAAAAATGAAAGAGAGAATGTTGGATAATGTGGAGATGCTAAAGCAGGAAGTGCATAGGATTAGTAGGGAGGAAGTGAGAGCTGTGAGTAAGATGGCGAAGAGTGAAAAGTCAGTTGGACCAGATGACATACCAGTGAAAGCATGTGTAGGAGAGATGGCAGTGGAGTTATTAACAAGATTGTTTAACAAGATTTTGGAAGGTGAGAGGATGCAGTTCAATTAGGTTGATAAGTCACACCATGCAGTTATGGGAAAGAGTAGTGGAAGCCAGGCTGAAAGAAGAGGTGACCATCTGTGAGCAACAGTATGGTTTGATGCTGAGGAAGAGCACCACAGATGCATTTTTTGCTTTGAGAATGTTGATGGAGAAGTACAGAGAAGGTCAGAAGTAGTTGCATTGTGTATTTGTGGATTTAGAAAAAGTGTACGACAGTCTGCAGTAGGAACGACAGACTGGTTCAAGGTGGAGGTTGACTTGAATCGAAGATCGTTTCTTAGTCTGTAGTTGTAATGGACAGGTTGACTGAGACAGGAGTCTCCATGGACTATGATGTTTGCGGATTATATTGTGATTTGTGGTGAGAGTGGGGAGCAAGTGAAGATGAGCCTGGAGAGGTTGAGGTATGTGCTGGAGAGAAGGGGAATGAAAGTCAGTAGAAGTAAGACAGAGTACATATGTGTAAATGTGAGAGAGGGCAGTGGAGTGGTGCAGTTGCAGGGAGAAGATTTGGTGAAGGTGGATGAGTTTAGGTACCTGGGGTCAACTGTGCAAAGTAATGGAGAGTGGAAAAAAAGAGGAGGTTCATGGATGTGAAAGACACGCAGGTAGTTGGTTTAAAAGAGGCAAATGTAGAGTACAGAGTAGTATGGAGATTGATGATTCACTGTGGTGACCCCTAATTGGACCAGTTGAAAAACGGAGAAGAGAATTTTTATTGTAATTAGTTTTTCTCAGTTGCTTTGGAGCGTTTCTCAGCTCAGAGAAGAAATTTTCAAAACTCCTCATTCAACGTCTACATCATTTGGTTACTTAAGCACATTATAAAACATTTCTTGTTGCTTTAATCAAATTGTAAATGCTTTTGTACAATAATGTAATCGATTGTGTACAATTGTCTGCTGTTTCCTACATTATCAGTTGTTTATGTTATGTTGTTTAAAATATATTTTACAAGCTTCACCTAATTAGTTTTAACCCACAAAACATCTCAGCAACAGTTCATTGCATAAGTCATTGAATGCAAAATGGTTAAACCAGTTGTCATAATCTGTCAAGCTTAAATTTCTATTAAACTTAAAAATATATATTTTTCTGGTAAACGTTTATTGAATTGATAAATTGTGCAGATGAATCTTGAATTTTACTAATTAAAGCGAGTGAACGGCATCAAATTAACCAATGATCAACTAGTTCTCTAAAACAGGTTAAATGTGAATCTTATTAAAATTTTTTTGGCAGCAGAGCAAAAATTAATTAACATGTCTGATCATGTACTGTATGAACAACGAAGAAACAAACAGACACGAATAAAGTACAGTAAAAGATTGAATCCTGTCCGGTTTCTTGCAATCAATATAAATCAAATATGCAATCAAATAAATGAATTTGTGCTGCTGAAATTCATAGATGCCATACAGAAGGAAGTCAGATTTTCAGCATTTTCAATCACTGTAATCCAAAATGTAGTTTATATCAAGAAATACTACAATTGTACAGCGTCATACTGACAACACGACTAAACATTTTGATGATTTTGCTTGTGAACAATGACGAAGGGACTTTTCATCCTGATGGGAATGAGATGTTCATTAGCACAAATACTTACTTTTGAGAGATGAACTAAGGATTTTGAGAAAAGTACAGGTTTTTGTAATAAATCCAATGTGCTGTTTGTACACATTGTTTTGAGAATGCACTTACTGGTTTGTAAATAATAAGGATAATTCGAGAAATGCTCCAAATCGGCTGAGAAAAACTGTAAGAATTGCAAATTTACTGACAATCATAAATTGATAGAAGGTGATTAAGTGTAACCAACACCTACAGTGGGGTCGAAAAATCTGATGCTACTAGTATTTCCTTGTACCAGTGGTACTCGAGTGGGGGGGCGGAGCTGGACGGAACAAGCCTGCAGAAACACCTGCAGCTGATGAGACTAATCAGTGCGCTCTGTTTCAGTCTGGCGACCCCAATTAAGAGGAGAGACCTCCGGAAGAGAAAGAGAGACACCAAGCAGAGAGACGAGCGGAAGGGTTGCCGAACGGGGACTAAGCGCGGGCGGGCGCCAGTGAAAGTCGTGTCGGGCGGCGAGTGAACTCGAGTGGACTCGGGAAAAGGCGTGCCGGTCCACAAGGAAACTCGGGCGGTCGCTATAGGGAGAACGCGCGCCGATCCGCGAGTGAGACAGAGGGTCGCCGAAGGAGCGCGTTTCGATCCGGGAGTGTGTGGGTGAGCCCTGGCGTGAGTACTGAAATGGAAAACGCCAGGGTGAAAACGAAAGTGGTGAACTTTTAAATGTCTATCTTTCTTCCAGTGCGGTACCAGTGAATTTGGTATACTCCCCTTTTTGTTTTAATGACAAATTCAAGTTTTATTTGCCAAATAAATGCACAGCACAACCTGCAGCAATATGTTTTCATGGCTCGTCTGTGACATCAACTGGAAATAAAAAGCATAAGAGTTAAAGAGTAGAATATTAAAAAAGAATAAAAAAATAAATAAAAAAAGGATAGTTGTAATCAAATATAATTGAAAAAGTAGAAACAAATGTTTATGCAAAACCTTATGATCCATTAAACATTTATAAGCTTTGTTTTGAACAATTTCAAGATTCAATTTTAAATGAAAAACACAGCTGTATATGATCTACTTATACAATTCACATCCAATCAAATGGTCAACAAATGTTTAAACTATCAAAATGCAATCCCAAACCTTAAAAGATTTCAGTCACATTTTGCAAAAGCAATTTGTACATAAAATAAGGGAGCAGTACTGAGATTCTGTCTACATGTGCATATAAATGTACACTACATCCTACTACTGCAGTTATATTTCACTGTACTGTACCTCGTCTGTCTCTGACCCCATGGGAGAATGGCATATAGAGGAAGAGAAAGAACTGATGAAGTTCAGACATGGCGTTTACTAATAAAGTCAGCGGCTACATCATCCCACAGAGCAGTTTGACCTTTTCAGTATTCTCCTCCAGATTACATCCATCTCATCCTCCCTGTCTCTTACACACACACACACACACACACACACACACACACACACACACACATAAAATATCACAGAAAGTAGGGAACATAGGGATATAAAACTAGATCCAACCCTTTTTGTAGGTAGATTATGAAATAGAGATCGAGCAACATTCTGATGAAGCATTCATGCTCATCCATGCCTGTGTGATAAAAGAACAAAAGAACAACTGTACTGCTATGACAGATATTTGCCACTTGATAATCAAAACAATGTTACTTTTCTTTTCTTAATCATTTTCTTGTTGCTTTGAAATGCCAATGCTCTCTTTTTCACCTTTTGGCATTTCTAACACAATTCGTTCTGAAGATCTAAAAAGAAAACTCTAATGTATTATAAGAGAAAACAGTATTGGAGAAGGCAAGTTTTTGCTATTAATTAAAAACATTTGAATTCGGGGAACAAAGATGAATATCAGACTTTAGATATATGATTTCAGCTTGATGTTCACATCTAGACATAGTAAATAGCTTGACCACCCATTTAAAAGTATTGGAACATATTGTCAAAGTAAATAACACTTAATACATATCCCTTAGTAATACATATATGATTATACATATCCCTAGCTTGCAATACTGCATCAAGCCGGTGAGCTTGATGCAGTATTGCAAGCTAGGGATATGTATAATCATATATGTTAGCAGACAGAGTGCTGCATATAAATTAGCAGACAGAGTGCTGCTAATTTGAGAATGCTGCTAATACGACTGCGACTATTATGAAGTAAAAAATATTGAACGTTGAAGCCTCAGAACCCTATCTGTGTGAACAACATAAGGAACAAGTGTGGAGGTGAGTGATCTTGACAGATTAAAAGACTAAATCTCTGCTGCATTGTTTTCTAAAGGCTAAATACTTTGGATTGTTAAGCTACATTGTGGGTTTTGTAGCAAAGCGTTAATCAAAGTGACAATACACCAACATGTCAATATAATGTTACGGCTAAAAACATCAATTTTGAACTCTATTACAAAAGTAAATATATCATGACAGATAACAGATGAGGAATACCATGACACATAAGTTATTAAGCTTTTTAGTAGGTGGCTTTTCCCTTTGACCCTAGTTTAATGTATCTTGTTTGAATGGTCCATTAGTACTTAAAACCTTGATATCTTAAATTAAATTAGTGTTGGGGTGAAACTGCAGGAGGTTAGCTCTCAAGGTTATATTTAAATGAATCTGCAGTGGATCTATAATGTCTTTTATAAATTAAATAACAGATAAATCTGTTTTTCATGGGTAATATGGCTTCCATTTGTACCAGACAGGAAGTACTCCTATATAACACATTTTTAAACTCTTCTCCATGTCAGATCATTAGCTCTCTCTATGGGTCTATAGTAGCTCATACTAGTTGTGTAGGAACACTAAACAGTGTGTGTAATCATTATTTTCAGCTCTTCTCCAACAGAGACTTAATGAGCTTCTTCCTAATTAGAAAATGACCACAGTAATTAGAGAAGTATCCAGTAGTCTGAGATTAATATTAGAGCTGAATGGGGGGCATGATTTGGGATTTCTGCCAGGGACTTTCACAAAAGCCACTGTACACCATAAACAAGTACAAACACACATGAACACAAAATCAGAAAAATGGGGTTTGTGTATTTTGCCATGTAATTTTACAGTAGAGTAACTACCTACTGTTTGGTATGTTAGTCACTGATTGCTGGTTTAAGATTTTACATATGCTCCACCTCCTCTGAAGTACAAATACTCAATCTATGTCTTTTAGTGATCAATATATATCTGTCTGTGGAAAGATCACACTGGGCATCTTACAGGCTATGCTAAAGGTCACAAAAGGATTGAGTGTCTGAGGTGTGAGGTCATGACCATATACAGGTGAGGTCTAGAAAAAATAGATAAGTGCGACAAGAGAAAGTTATTTTCCATTCAAATGCTTTACTAACTCAATCTTCCTGATTACGTGATTACCGTGATGCCTAATGGGGAATTACTTTAGTATGTCTGACATTTCCTTATAAGTCAGATGTCTCTTTATAGGTCATATTTAATACAGTGCATGTGTTTGTTCCATTAACAAAGTCGAAACTAAAACATGTAGCATAAAAGAAAGAGGCGCAAATAAATGATCTGTAGCTGATGCTCACATTCTGTTAACACTCACAGATATACAGTAGCACATACATGCATGACACATTAGTTACTAGCTATGTTCATGCATCTGTTTTGAACATTTTTTCCTTCACACCACAAAGGATATAAATAAGAATATACTGCCGCTATCCTAAAATAGAAAATTTAGCCAAAACAGAAAAACATAGGCTAATATACACAAATATATGTTTGATAAGGTATGATTGAATTATTAGTTGTGAGCAATTGATTCACCGCTTTTGACACTACTATGTTTGAATGTTAACATAGCTAATACTAACATTTAGCAGATTGGCTTTGTCACTCTACCAGGCAGCTAAAGTCATTGGTGATCAATTACAAATACATTTGCAATTATATTTATTTGAAGCTTTATCTGACCTACCAAACAGCAAGAGTATTAGCTAAGAAACTCCCTTATTTCCTTTATAACCGTATTTTAAAAATGAAAACACATATTATCCAATAGTTGTTTTGCATAATTAGTTTTTTTTTTTAAATCTTGCTTTGGGCAATAACCTTAGTGTATGTTCTGAAATGAATTCTGTTCAATCAGGAAAAAATCACCCCCAAGTCATAAGGTTGAAGGTTGAATCTATGTGTATATCTTAGCCTAAAGCAGCATCTAGGCTTCCCTATATCTAGTCCTGCAGACAAAATAAACATTACAAGTTCAAGAAAGTTCACTTGATGTGATAATGAAGGTGGCTGCAACAGTCACTGACTAGCACTCAAGGTAGAATTTTATGACTTGGGCTATGAAAAATATTTGTGAATTAACTTGGACTTTATCACTGATTTATTATTTTAATTTGATTTACGTATGGAACTAGATAAAATATTTTAATTTTAATCTGCATACATTTTTGTCTCACAATATATCTATTCCTGTCATCCAAGACAAGGTGATATTTTTAGCTGTCCAGTTTAATTCAGAATTTGCCATCTTAAGCCTTAAAATCCTGTTTCTTCCTGACATGGATGGAAACTGATGTGGTCTTCTGCTCATGTTGCACATAAAATCAGTTGGATTGCTTTTCTGCATAACACAGTTGTGATGAGTGATTATTTGATTTACTTAGCTTGATGTAAATGTAAACCAATTTGCCATTGTTTTCTGATCTTTCTCATTAAATATTTAAGCACTCCATACTAGTTGTTTCATGTTTTTGTGTAGATTTTTGGGTTGTACATGAAAATCCAATGAGATCTGCACTTTCTGAAATACCCAACCCAGTTCATTTGGTACAATCCATACCAAGTCACTGAGGTCAACCTTGTTTCTTTTTCTAAAATTTGATGTCAGCAATAACTCAAGCTTTTGACCTGTATTTGCATAATTTTGTGCATGTTGCTGTTGCCATTGGATAATTGTATAAATGAATGGGTGAGCAGGAGTGTAGGTCTTAAATGTAGTGCATAATTAGGCTTATTCTAAATGAGTAAGTAAGAAATAGCTCAAACATGTACATGTATTGCTTAAGTGTGGTGCCTGGATTATGGACAGGGACTTTGTTTCCAACAAGCTACTGCACTGTCACCTTCATGATTATAAACACTTGCATATATTCTCCCTATGCACCTCCCTATAGTTGTTGTTGTTATCCACAGTCCTTGTCTGCATGCTTAGGTTAGGGTTTTTTGTTGCAATGTGTTTTGATTTCTTAGATTTTTATCTCAGTTTTTTTTGTAGATTCGCACTGTAAATACAATGTCTGCATTTGCATCTGTTTTACATTACATGTCTTGTTTGTTTTTCCTGTAGTTCTTTTTTTTTTTTTTTTTTTTTTTATATTTTTCTGTTATCTTCATATCATGTATTGTCCTGATTTCACCTGTGCCACCTGTCTGATGTACCCAGTCTTGCCAACGTTAAATAAACCTGGCTCACACCTACACTGGATATTTTTTGCTTGCTGAAAATGGACACCATGGGTTATGTTGCCATATTATTGGATACTTTGCCTAACCATAGCTGATTAAATCAAGTACACTACATATATGCAAAAGATTTATAGTATATGTGCTTTTTGAACATCTCATTCAACATATAGTCCCATTTACTGTTGATAATAACCTCCATTGTTTTAGAAAGATGTTCCAATAGATTTTGGAATGGTCCTTGGGTGTAGTAAAGTCAGGCATGATTTAGAATTAGTAGTATTGGGGTGAAGTCTGCATTCCAATTAATCCCAAAGATGTTCGGTAAGTTTGAGATCAGAGCTCTATAGCCGACCACTCAAGATTTTCCACCCCAATTCATGTAAATCATATCCTCTTAGAGCTTTCTTTATGAACAGAAACATTGTCATGCCAGAAAAGGTATGAGTCACGTAGTACAAATAAAGGGAAAATTTGATTCTACCGCATCTAAATTCAGTCTATAATGTTATGTGCCTCCATTATAGTGGTAAATGTCTGGGGAAGAACCACATATGGATGTCCCAATATGTATTTTCCATATGGTTTGTGTCATAATGGAGTAATGGTTTGCTTTGTCATTGAGTCATATGCCTAGTTTTATGCCTTGTGACAGTGACAAAAAAAAGTCATAGTGAGCAGGATGGAGCGTAGGCCCTGATATGTGACTCAGAGTAGGTAGGTGGAATTCCACACAGGCGATGTTGTCAAGTTAGGAGACCAGGTAGCAAAAAGTTAGTATTGTGCAGTAGAATAGTGTAGTGAATAACAATGAATACTTCCTTCTACAAAGTATCTCTGAAAGGACAAATTATACAGATTAGCTGAGTCTGGAGTTAATACTTTAATCGCATATGTTGGTACCTCAGGTGTATTTTAGCATTACACATTACCTGGGCAAGGACAGTTTACCTTAAAGAAAGATTGGTATGATTTGTGCATGATTATAATTTTGAAATTAGGTTTCAATACAGGAAAAAATGTTCACATTATAGCAACGGTAAAATTCAGTTTGCAACATAAAGCAAGCTTGATACATTAAATGCACTAAAGTTCTCTTTTATAGAGCAGGTATCCTTAGAATAGAATAGAATAGAATAGAATAGAATAGAATAGAATAGAATAGAATAGAATGAGACAAAAGACAAGGGTTTTTTTCTTTTACCCACAATCATTATTCACCAGAGGGCACTTGCCATAATGCACCATATTTAAATCTCAAATTTTCTTAAGTTGCTCAAGAGGTTGAGGTTAAAATAAGAGAAATGAGAGAGGTCAAACCTCTGCTTTTATATCAGCTTCTCTGCTCATCAGTATCATGCTTGCTCAAAGGAAGGCAAAATCCTGTAGAGAACTCAGAGAGGATGATAAAAGAGAATATTCATCAACTCCTAGCTCTCTGGAATATTCCAGTGAAATTGAAAGTGTGTGCTGTACTCCACAGTATTTAGTACAACCTCAGTGCTATGCTGTAAGAACATGCTGAATTCAGTTGATGGCACATTGCTTTTTAATTAAATCCGATAATGTAATCAACAATTTAAATTATTGATTTGGAAGCCGCTTGCAGTGAAGCAATGCCTGGCTTTGATGGTCCTGACTAAAGAAAATGGGGAAATTACAAATTGTGTGGCACCAGATTACATTTTGTGAAAGCGTTGATTTGCTTTACAGTCTTGTTTTTCCAAGTTTTTTTGTAGCAAGGTAACTCATCCAATAACTGTTTACATGATGATGATTTTATGTTGTTTGTGTTGTGTAGATATTCAAATTACCACATACACATCATCACGATGAACAAATATTAATTCATTCCACAAAAGTGTTTTTTTTGTTGTTGTTGTTGTGGTTGCACATATTACACAACTGTTTCATTAGAAATGCATTACTGCACTGCATGATTGTGTGACTGTTTGGACTTAGTTTACATCACTAAACAATTTTCTCTGCTCATTAACTCAAACTATATTACAGTGTTTAATTAAGCTAATTAAATCTCAGTGGCTGCTCTAGAGAGTGTAGTGGGAGTAGTGTGAAGCATGACAGAGTGAGACAGAGAGAAAGAAGCAAGGAAAGGGATGTGTATAATTCCCATAATTAATTAGAAGTCTTAACCTGAAGTAATGTAAAAGAATAGAAAGGTGGCAATGGAAAGTTCATTGCTTCTTTCATTTTCATACACACACATACATACATGCATACATACATACATACATAAATACATACATACATACATACATACACACACACATACTGTACATACATACATACATAAATGCATACATACAAGGGTGCTTCTACAAGTCATTTCTCTTGTAATGACCTGCCAAATATCCCAAAAATTAAAATGATTAGATATTCTTTTCTTCAAGGGAAATGTTGTTCCCCCCCAAGATTTGCCATTGCTCTGAGCTGCCAAAGGCCTAGACTCCTCAAGACCTCAAAAGGCTTTAGCAGCAGATCCTTTAAGTACTGTAAGTTGAGGTGGGGCCTCTATGGATTGGATTTGTTTGTTCAGCACATCCCATAGATGCTCGATCCAGTCGAGATTTGGAGAATTTGTAGGCTGTATAAGCATCTCAAACTCTTTGTTATGTTCTTCAAACCAGTCTTGAAAAATATTTTCAGTATGGCATGGCACATAATCCTGCTGAAAGGGTCCACTGCCAGTGGGAATATTGCTGCTATGACTGAGTATACTTGAGAGGCAACAATGTTTAGGTAGGTGCTACGTATCAAAGTAACATCCACATGACTGCCAGGACTCAAAGTTTTCCAGCATGACATTGCCCAGAGCATCATACTGTCTCTATTGGCTTGCCTTCTTCAACTAGTACATCCTGACAGCATCTCTTCCCAGGGAACTAGCACATAGAAACACACCTGGCTGTCCACATATTTTAAAAGAAAATATGACTCATCATATGTGGCAGTTCTGATGTTTACATCCTTATTGCTTATTGCTAAACAGGGGTAAGCAACCTTTTCAGCAATTTGTGCTACAGTAACTCTTCTGTGGGATCAGAAAAGATAGGCTAGCTTTCAATCTCCACTGGTGTCAATTTGCCTTGGGTGCCTATGACTCTTATAAGTTCACCAGATGTCCTTACTTAGGCCACATTTGTGATACTGACCACTTCTTACCAAGAACACCCTAGAAGGCCTGGCGTTATGGAGATGTTAAGATCAGCTACCATAATCTGACCACTTAGATTGTTATATATGCCCATTTTTCTTGCTTTCAACATAACAACTTTCAGAACTGAGTGCTTACTTCCTGCCTAGTAGAGCTCTCACATTAGGTGGAGGTTATAGTGATGTAACAATGCTCTCAATAATGGTCTTATTTGACCCACATCACAACAATACAAAGACACATACTTCTGGGAATAATGAGGGAAAAAGAAAGTGGAGGAAGACAGAAGCGCCCCTCAGGATGCAGCAACGGAACAAAGAGTTCATTATTCCCTCAGCAAAGTGTACTGTACAGCATGCTCCACCATGCACACAAAGTGATTAGGAAGCACAATCTCAAAACAACCAGCTCAGCAAGCAAGTCTAGTGAATAAGAAAAGGAGGCCACCTTTTTTTTTTCTTTCTTTCCCTCTGAAGACTATAGTGGGCTTAGCAAGAATGTGTGTGTGTGTGTGTGTGTGTGTGTGTGTGTGTGTGTGTGTGTGTGTGTGTATTAAAATTAAATTACAAAATGCAGGGAAACAGGGAGACATTTTGAAATCTATGACTTTCAACTGTTAGATTTTCTCATATGGATGACAGTGCATATGCAGTGCATCTAATTAAGAAAAAATTAAGGACACAGTTGAACATAACTACATTATCAACATCATGCAAAGAGAACAACCCCCCAAAAAAAAAAAAACAATATATATACATATATATATATATATATATATATATATATATATATATATATATATATATATATATATATATATAATCTAAGGATTATAATATTATTAAATATAATATTTAGACTGACCGATGCATTGATTCACTACAAGTGGGCTTTACTACTTTCTTAGGTTCAAGCAAAGCATATATATAAATGATGTAAATAGTGATCTGTCATGTTTCCAAAAAAGTGCTGAGACTGGAGATTCCTTAATATATATTCCTTAATTAAATACCTCAGTTAAACTCATCTAGCTTTTAACCTCCCTAATCTTTGCACAAAGACCCTAGGGATGACACACTTCGGCAACTGATGATCTGGGTCATAGCCCAAATATAACAGGGCATTGTCATACCTGAGATATTACAACACAGCTCTTGAATTAAGTGTGGCATGGACACAATGTACTAGCCATATTATTTTCCTCAGACTCAAGCAGAGAATATACACAAAACATTAGTGCAACCAGAATCATGGGGGAAAACTTTCTTGGGTTTATTTCTGTAAATTTAAAGTAAACAGTATTAATCTAACTAACCCTAACTGCTATCCTATTTAAAGATCAAATTATATGGAATAAATAATTTGACCTCTTCTGTTATATTGACATATATGGTAATATAGGTTTGTGCTTTTCATGACATATGGTCAGCCTTTCTGGGCTCATTAAACTCCTCCTTTTCTCTGCAAAAACAATGAGGCTTACAAGTTACATAGTAATGAAGCCAGGCTATGTGGGTATACTTTTTGGCTCTCATTATAATGGTACAAGTTAGTATACATAACATGAACATGGAAAATAAACCTTTTATACAGTACATGTAGTGTACAAGTAGTACCAGAACATTGCTGAGAAATGTATGGAAGATTCTGCAAATAAGCTGCACATGACGGTTTTATTGTCCTTACAATATTCTAAAGAATGTTCTCGAAATAATAAATAAGTCCGAAAAAAAGGCAGATTTTGTTCGATGTATTGAAAATGCCTTGAACAAAACCAGGTTTTATAATGCAGAACAAAATAGAATGGAAACAATATGATAATATGAATGAAATAAAAAGTAGAGATATATGTATGACTGCTATGTTCTGCTTTTTTACCCCCACCCGCCCTCTCTTTCCTTCTCTATGAGAAAAAAAAGGGCAGAGAAGATCTTATATTGCTATAAGGTGAAGGTCAAACTTACTTTTTGATAATTGTCCATGTTTTTTTCTTCATTCCAAAAAAATGACCCAATTTATATTCTCAGGTATTTTCTCAACAATTTGCTTCACCTGTACAGTCCAACCTATTATGTAGCTATTGTGCACACTTTTGCTGAGTACCAGAAGTGTATCCAGGAGCCGCAAGGGTTTTTCAATATATTCTATATATATTTATTAATGGCAGGCAGCTGTGGATATTTTTTTATTTTTTTTTATCCACACCACAAAGGGAAAGCAGCATATAACAAAAATAGACTAAATCAGTGGTTCCCTATCTTTTTCCTAAGAAGGTAAATAATGCAACTTGATTGTAAGCTGAGGTACTACAATAAATGTTGCATTATAACAAACATTACAGTATATTAACATTTAATTCGCCATGGTTCCTCTCAAATTATAATTTTATAATATATATAAAAACATGACTACAAAGTTCTAGTTGATTGAAATAAACAAATGTATTGTACAATAAAGTTCAATGCCTTATACACCTATTCAGTGACCTCTAATGAGAGACATGAAGCGGGGTCCTTATTTTTTAAAGGTTTTTCCAAATGGCACCTTCTTCTCATATATGGCATTTTGAACCAAATTTGGCCCACAGGCCCTTGTTTGGCCATTTCTGGACTAAATGTTCTGTACTCATGATTACTGATTAATATTTCAAAGGACATGAGCTTTAACACAATCAGCAGTCTTGAGATTGGAGTTACACAAACAGAGGATTTAATACTGTAATTGTGTACATTTTTTGTTAGCAGCACAGACATAACTACAAATATAGCATTACCTTTCATATCCAAAAGACTAAATTATTTTTCATAAAAATATGAATTATTTTAAAGTGAGATGTAAAGGAAGAAGATGACTGCTTGGTCTGCTTATCCTTTAAACATAATGTTTAATTTACATATACCAAACACAACACACCAAACTAACAAATACACATTATTTTATTAATTCAGCAACTTAAAAACAGCAGTTTATATATGATTTACATTTTAATGGCTGTATAAAGTAGTGACTAAAATGTCAAATAAAGGATAATCTGGATCAAGAGCTGCTTTATATGTTGTTGAGCAATGAGGGTGATTATTCCATATTACCATGATCACTACTAATGCAGCTAATATATTGGTTATATTAGTAGTAGTAAGAGCAAGAGCTTCTATTTGTCACAAACACATTACAGCAAAGTGAAAATCTTTCTTTATATATCACAGCTTGTTAGGAAGCTGAGGGTCAGAGAACCTCTGAAGCACAGAGGGTTAAGGGCCTTGCTCAAGGGCCCAACAGTGACAGCTTGGGGGTGCTGGAGCTTGAATCCTGACATTCTGATCAGTAATACAAAGCTTTAACCACTAAGCTACAAGTCCTCCCACCTCGCAGTCTCCAGCTCTGACTTCTATTAAATATTTATTTTAAACATCTTTCTATACACACGCACATAATGCAAATAATATCATATACACATATGCAATCAACATCATATACTCTCCTTTTTAATGACAATAACAACACAGAATATACCTCTGCAGGAATGCACATAAACGTCTGCCATGTTTACACTGCACATGTTTACACTTATATATGAATATATGTTTTTGTGTGTACACTACACACTTTTTATATGTGCATACAGTTTTCCCTCTACTTCTTCCATTTGCAGTATTGCAATTCTGTAAAGTTGTATTTTTCTTATGTACTTTATAAATGTATGTATAGGCTGCAAAGAGAATCCACAGAGTTTGTTTAATTTTGACAAGTTTGACATCTAGTACTGTCTATATTATCATATGATTCTCTTTCTTATTTGTTTATTTATACATTTTGACTTTTTTCAATGCTTTAAAATTTTGCTTTTCAGTTTGCATTTTCTGTTCATTGCATGTTTTTTTTTTCAAGACTGGAAGGCAGTTGCTTGTGATTATAGGTTCTAGTCTAAATACTTTCGGAAAACACTGTCTAAGATACTTCTGCTTAAGGACAATCTAGCAATCTGGAGGTTTGATCTCTATGCAGACATTTTGCATAATCTGAATGGGGCCACCCAGAAAATCATCTTAAGCATTTTAAAGTCATAACCTGTCTCTGAAATTGTATAATTTCCTCTGAATAAATATTAACAAAATTAAGATTCTGACTTGGAAGAGTAAGAGAATGTGTGAAGAAGGACATATAGTGGAAATGAAAACAGACTGTAAGACTGCAAGCTTTGAGAGTCTAAAAATAAGTAAAGTGTCTGAGTCTGTCAAGTGTTAGCTGAATTATCATTCTATCTTCAAACATTAATATGGTAGGTTGGACTATTATTTAAAAGTTCAGTTAAGTAGTAGGTTTATTGTTTTGTATAAGCCATGATTTTATTTTCTTAGTAAAGACAGAATACATAAGATTTTAGCATGTAGCTAAATGTTCCTTTTAAAACCAATGCAGTGCAATGGTAGATTCGGAAATGTGTGATTTGTTTGTTATTTAGATTTTGCATAACTAATAGTCCACCACCGTAGGCATAATTCATCAACAGTCAGCATATGCAAAGAAAAAGGAAGTGATTACACAGCGTATAACACTGGTGTGTGATTGATGTCACTGCATTATTTTCTTGAGCACTCAATAAATAACTCAATCATTCACATACACCTACAAATCCAAAGCTACCAAGTATGAGCTTTTATGATTTTTAATATTCTAATATTTTCCAGGGCTAATCTATATTATAATGTATATTAGAATGTATGATGGAATGGGTTTTTATTTATTTATTTATTTTTAAAAAGATTTCCCTGATGGACAGTCAGATAAAAATCCAGACAGTTCCGAGGACAAAAAGAGGCAAGAATTTTGGAGCAAATCTCTCATTTCCAATAATACTAAACTGTATTTTTAATCACTTCATTGATCTTGCTGTTGAAAAACTGCAGGTGTCCCACAATCCTCAGGGGTGTGTTTTGCATGATCTCACAGTGTGATAAACAGTTGCCAATGTGCACGCCTACAAGAAATCCTAGTGTGTATGCAGGTGTGTGTGTGTGTGTGTGTGTGTGTGTGTGTGTGTGTGATATGTGAAATCAACTGGTGTATGTTATTTCAACTGTGCCATCATCTGCCAGCTTCTTTGTGCTGACATGAAAAGTCCAACTGACCACAGCCCAAAACATTGAGAAGCTTGTACATACATCATCATCATTTTAGAAAGAGTTGTACACAGTATAAAAGTGATGAAGCCTCTATCACTGCAATAGTACACATGCTTTAATACAGACCATTTGTGCAGCCACATTTTTATATAGCATTTGTACTTTTTTATTTGTGTAAATAGAAATCAAATGAAAACCTGCGAATATTTTTTTTTTTTTAAGAAATTCTAAAAAGCAATGGGAATGTTTATTGGATAATATATCAAGTACATGTTGAGAAACTTTGGTCATTCACCCTTATCTCAACATAAGTAGCATGCTAATTTAAACACATTTCTAATTATGAGAATTGTAACAAAATGACTCTGAGGCATCATACTCTTCTTCCATAAGTAGCCACAAAGTTATAAGAACCACCTGAGAGTTTAATTTCATGCTCTGTGCATTATTCCAATAAATTACAGTTAATGATCCTCCAAGCTATTAAGGTTACTGTTGAACAGTTAATTGTAATCCCAACACAACCAAGCTGCCACTTTTGGACCCTTGAACAAGACCATGAAACTCTCAGCTACTTAACTAAATCTTATCTCTATTGAAAGTTGCTGTGGATACAAGTGTCAGACAAATTAATTAAATGTGAATTTGTTTGTAAAACAAAATGTATTTACATACAGATATCCATGGAGCATACCCAGGAGTTCATGGATTATTAATTTACACTTAGTGGCCTATAGAAATTTCTTTATTAACAACGCATTTCAGATTTATCATAAATTGTTAGTTTCATATTAATACTCTGCTAGTTTAGCCTGCTCATTTAAATTGGCCAATTGGTGAATCTGCTAAACAGCACAACACCAATAAACTAGATAGCTAGCATGGGTAACAATCTGAGCATATGCAGGGATAATGAGAATTGACACATCCTTGTATTTTAAATTGAGCAGGATCAACAATGACAGCTCTTTGTCAACACGTCTCTTTCTGGACAAATTGAAATGGTTTGTGCTCATGTTTTTATTGTTTAAATCAATTCAGTTAAATATAAAAAAGGTATAGTGCTTCTAACAATTGATAATCTTGAAGAGCAGCTTAGCAGAAATTAATACATTTAAAAATTTTTATTTTAAAATAAAACTTGTAAAATAAATTTGTCCCAATAGGTTTATCCATACAGAACAAGCCAGAGGTGATGGTGGTAAGGAAAACTCCCTAAGGAACCCTGAAAGAACCAGACTCAAATGAGAAACAATCTATATCTGAGTAATACCTAATTTTTATTCATAACAAACTCATAATTGCTGAATGTATAATGTGGTTACTGACGGACATGCCTTGGTGACATTTCTGAGCCATTTTTGCAAAACTGTTCATATTTATTGCAGTACAAAGCCACCTTGATGGTACTAAGCATTTTTTGGCTACTCATGTGGAGGCCATCCTCAGTAGCAGTGAGTGGCTTCCAAGTGATGAGGACTCCATCCTGAAGTATTGCATCAGGGTGGATCAGGCATATCCAAGCAGAAGGGATACAGATCATAGGTATCTCAGGGGCATGTGGTTTTCAAGTAATCTTTTTGGAAATTCTGGCTACTCTAAGTGCTGCCTCTTAAAATGCTTACTGTCACTCTAACAAATAGCCTTTTTTTGGCAAGCAGATTGGTAGGAATGAGTGATAACTCAAGTATGGATGTTTGCATTAATTATTACTGGATTTCTGCATGCTGCAATGATTGAAAGCTTTTCTTTCTGCCATTTTCTCTACAGTTTTTCTCCACAAGGGCTCTACATACACTTCTGCATTTCTAAACAGTCAGCTGGTAAATAATCTCCACTTGAACATCAAGTTAAAAAAAGAAAAACCTACTCCTTCATTAGCTAAATTATGTAAATTTACACTTATAAATAAAGAAATACTTTTGTTGAGGATATAATCACAATAGGTTTTAAAAAGTTTGAGACCCCCTGCCATAATAAACTAACATGTCTAACATTTGTATTTTTCTGTTATTGTTATCTTTTCTAGTAAAACTGCAGAATAATGGAGAAAAGTAATAAGATGGGTTAGCGAGATAAAGAGGAGGCAGAAAGATCGTTCTCAATATTCTACATAAGCCCTCTGGAGAGAGATCTGCATTGAATACTGTAAAGGGGACACTGTGGCTTTATTTCTGTTCAGCTGACCTGTACTACTCAATAATTCAGAATGGATAAAGCTGGGACTGTAGATTACAGCATGTGACTAAATTGCCTGAGTACACTTTGTGGAAGTTCTCTCTTTTAAACACTGGTGTTAAGTGTTACTTCTGCATTATAATGTGTTCATAATTTTGCCTTTGGGACGTTGTCTCTTGTTGTTGTTTTTTTTTAAAAGAGACAGAATTACAGGACAGAAGACCAAATAGGTTAAATATAGTAAGCTTGTTATGCAAAAATCATGTAGCTGTAATATTGGGAATGCAACAGTTCTTTAATAATTAATGAGCTCTTTAATCTATTCATACATTGGCATGTTATTTACTGCCTAAAACCCGCATTAAAATACCCAAATGATTATAATAGGTATATACTTATACAGCTTTTTTTTTAAACTGTTATATTTCAAAGGCTGGAAGATGTGGCGTTCAGCTCACTTCACATCTCGATAGCGTAATTGAAGTCTACCTTGCTGTGTATGGAGGCTCTGCTGCACAATGTGCTTGGCGAATTGGGGCCATCGACACTAAAACAGAACCAATTTGTTCCTATTTGTTCTTGGTTATTTAAATAGCCTGGCTCACTGCATGAAACAAGAGGCTTTTGTTACCTATGTGTGACTCATTAGTGCCATGTGACAAACGGCAATATGCTGTATATAATAACTTTTGCTTTATGACATGGTGCAGTATCATGCTAGATAGATCACTTTATTCCCTCCAGATGGAAATTCAAATGTAGATATTTGAACATTGTAAACTGTGACCATTAAAGGATAGATATGGTCAGCAACAATAAGTACATAGGCTGTGACAGTCCAGTCATGACTGATTGGTTTTAATGAGCCCAAAGTGTGACAAGAAAACATTCCCCACACCATTATACCAGCCTGAGCTGTTGACACAAGGCATGTTGGGTTCATGTATTCATATCCTTGGTACCAAATTCTGGTTCTACTATCAGTGTGCCTCAGCAGAAATCAAGGTACATCCAATCAGGTTATGTTTTTCCCATCTACAGCCTCAGCTTTCTGTTCTTGGCTGATAAAATTGGGACCCAGTGTAGTCTTCTGCTGTTACAGCTCTCCTGCCTTAAGGTTTGATATGTTGTGCATTCCAAGACACTTTTCTAAGATACACAGACAAAGTTGTCTAAGAAATACTGAAAAAATATTGAGAAATAATATTTAAGTGAACGCTAAGTTAAAGTGTGTCAAACTCAAACTAAATAAAAGTTTTAATTCAGAGCCCATATAATCTCTCTATATTTGAATATATATAAATTAGGGCTGTAGCTATCGATTATTAGAGTAATCCAGTATTTTACCAATTATAACAAATATTAAATAAGTAATCAGATAAAAAGTACTTTTAAGTTCTAAAATGTACATTTTAGTGCTGAAATTGATTGCAAGAATATCTGTGAAAACTAGTGCATTTAGTGCATTTAACTGCTATTTTGAATAATCTGAAATTAATTTTTATATTTATTTATGATTTTTTTATTTATAAATAAATATAAAAATAAATTTCAATTTAAAAACCTCACTGTACGGGTTTTTTGTTTTGTTTTAGTTTGAAATGATCCTAAACTTTGGAAACTTTTTGTCATTTGAATGAATCCTATTGAAGCCCGTTTCCGCCACATGAAAAAAAATTTGCCTAACTAATTCTTTTTTTTTTTCCCCCACAAGTCTGTTTTTTTCCTTACAATTCTGAAACGTTATTTCTCGTAGATATCCAACATTCCTGGTGTATCCACCGGTAACCATGTTGTCAGCCTGAAGTTTAAAGCTGCTGGTGTATGAACAAGTCCTTGTCTGCTTCATCTGTCTTGTTCTGTCTCCTCCAGAGCTAAATGTTAGTCAGAGTTCCCCTTCAGGAACTCAAGCTGCAGCAACAATGCTTTGGAAACACTTCTGTGTCTACATTTTGTGTGCAATGAGTCAAATGGAAAGCATGGCATCACCGGCAGGGTGACGTCACGACCAGGAAGCTATAAAATCATATGAAGTGAAACCCGGCGCAAGCATCTGTTTGTTCAGTTAGCGCTGTGTGTGTGTGTGTTCTACAAAAACGTTAAGGTAAAATTCTTTATGAATAATAGTAAGCACAGTTTGTGTGTCGAGTTTGGGAGCGGAGCATGCTCAGTCGGCTCTCGAGGGAGCTGGCTGATCACATTGCAGCCGCATGTGTATGCTTCGCTTCTGGAGAGCACTCTTTAAAGAGAGTCCTCCTGCTCCTCGCTGTTCTGTCCCTGCTCTCACCGAAGCAAAACAGCATTCGAGGACCCAATGACACAATGCCATCACAAGTTTAAATTGTCTATATTGTTATGAGGTCTACACTACAATTGTTACACTGACCAATATATATTTTACAACTAGTGAGGCATGTTGGAGCTGAATGTTGGTCCTTTCACTGGAATCTGTACATTTAAATGTGGAAAAAAATGTAAATAGTAAAAATTGCACGTTAGTTTACTACATTCTTATTTTTGCTTTATTTAGCTTTTGGAGGTTTTCAGGTTATAACAGTATATTTTTGTGTGTGTGTGTGTGTGTGTGTGTGTGTGAGAGAGAGAGAGAGAGAGAGAGAGAGAGAGAGAGAGAGTGAGAAAGAGAGAGCGAGAGAGAGAGAGAGAGAGAGAGAGAGAGAGAGAGAGAGAGAGAGAGAGAGAAAGAGAGGGGGAATACATGCTATGATATATTGTCTGTGCCTTTGTGTTTTTAGTACAGGATGTCAAAGTCAACTGTGAATTTTTCTGTTTAATCGGCTCTGCTACCGTTTCTGCCCTCTGTCTATCCACTTTTATCTCACTATCTCAAATGCACATGCACACAGGCACACACACACACACACACACACACACACACATACCACACAACCATAAAGCGTTCCCATGTAACATTCCCGATGCAAAGGTTCTGTTATACCAGTTGCCCACCAGCTCTTATGATGTGGATGAAAACTTCTAGTTGCATTCGGAACATACAGATGACAACCAACAACATACTTTATGTTTAAGTTATTTCCAACAATAAATAGCATGTTTAATTAATTGAATTCTAATCGAGATTTTATTTCCTACACCTATTAACATTATAAATATTACAAGTTTGTTCAGGGGTAGGTTGTTCCCTACATAAATAAATGACTACATTTTAAATCCCACCGCCATATTTATTACTGTCTGGCCGCCACCAAAAATCCAGGAGTGCATCACAGATATTGATCTATTTGTGATTTTTATCGAGCCTCTGCATTTACTCATCCTTAGTTAAATGAATTCCTAAATTCGCCACTGTATGTGAGGGGATTTTTACATATTCCTAGCACAGTTCTGGGTATTAATGTTGCTGTACCTCTGCACCTTATTCTAATTCATAAATTATACATACTTGACCATCTCAATATAACCTGGCCAGCACAAAAGCAATAGAAAGAAATGTAGAAAAAAAATCACAGCACTTTTATTTCCTCCGTAGTCAATAGTACACTCAGATATAGTCTGAATAACACAAAAGACAATACAGATAACCTGAAGAAGAGATATATAGGCAAATACACTGACAACACAAAATTATTATTATTATTATCTTTTTGTTTATTTTACATTATTCTGTGTATTCCAACATAAAAACATGCAGGTTAATAGTGAACATTTTAATATGTGTAAGAATGAATTTGAAAATTGAATATTTTTCAACGTCCCAAACCAACAAGCTGCTCCAAGACTGGTGTGGCTACAATATATATACATATGTACACCAACCAGGCAGAACATTATGACATCATAACATGAATCACAGTGAGTGAATAACATTGATTATCTCTTCATCATAGCACCTGTTAGTGGGTGGGATATATTAAGCAAAAATATTGCTATGAATATTTTGTCCTCAAAGGTGATGTGTTAGAACCACAAAATAATGACAGATCAGTAATGTACATGGTGTGAGAGTGCATGGTAGTGCAAATAGCAGTATTGTGTGTCAAGTAAGATAAAGAGGTTACTTTAGAAATGTTGTACCGTATACAGCAGCAATAGTGTGTGTAACATATGGGGCTGATGTGATGACTGACTGTTCTGATGATGCAGTATTTATAGATATGAAGCAGTTCATACAATTAAGGTTTGTTGTAAATGAGGGTGCTTGCCAATGCAAAGAAACTGTTCCTATGTCTGGCAGTTTTGTTGAACAAAGTTCTGTAGCACCTGCCAGAAGAGAGTAGTTGAAAGAGGTTGTGTCCAGGGTGTGAAGGGTCAGTAGTGATTTTTCCTGCCAGTTTCCTGGTTCTTATACAGTACAAGTCCTGGGGAGTGGGCAGGGTAGCACCAATTATTTTTTCTGCTGTTTTAACTGTTTGCTGCTCCAAGATGTTAATGGATGTACACAGGAAAGATTTAATGACTGCAGTGCAGAACTGTATCAACAGCTCCTGTGGAAGACCATACTTCTTAAATTGATGTAGAAAGTACATCCTCTGCTGGGCCTTTTTTAGAATAGAGTTTATGTTGGACTCCCATTTCAGGTCTTGGGAAATGGTAGTTCCCAGAAACTCCACAGATGACACAGGGCTGTTGGATATTGTGAGTATTGTGTGTTTTCTAAAGTCCACTATCATCTTCACAGTTTTAGCGTGTTTAGCTCTAGGTTGTTCTAACTGCACCATAGCACCAGTCACTTCACCTCCTGCTGATATGCATACTTGTCACCATCTTGAATGAGTCCAACGAGCGTAGTATCATCTGCAAATTTCAGGAGTTTAACACTTGGGTCACTGGATGTGCAGTCATTAGTTTAAAGGGAGGATATCAGTGGGGAGAGGACACATCCTGGCCCAGTCTCACTTGTTGTTTCCTGCCTGTTAAGAAGCTGGTAAACCACTGACAGGTGGCAGGGGGTATAGTGAACTTCAGTTTGGAGTGTAGAATTTCCAGAATTAATGTATTAAAAGCCAAACTGAAGTTGACAAACAGAATCCGGGTATTTATCCCTGAGCAGTCAAGGTACATACAATACAAACAATACATACAGCCTGTGTAACGCAGGCTCATTATCTGCAACTTTACTTGTTTAATATTGATATCCACAGTATTTTTATATAGATTTGAGCAGCCTTGTTGTAAATCAGATTTGTTTTTACTAATGAAAAATGATCTTTATTGCTATACCCCTGATGATACTCTGTGAATTTTTCATTCAAAACAAAAATATTTACCAAATCGAGGAGTTATAATTCATGGTTAATAACAAAAGCAATTTTTATTGCAGGGATGCTGGGATGCTGGTCCATGGCAAAATCTTGGTAAATGCATTATCCTGGTCAAGATTGTGGTGAATCTGAAACCTACAGAGATATGATTTTTCAATAGGATTTTTCACTTAATAAAAATAAGAAAATGATGAATGCAGAGAAATTCTTTCTTTGTCCAGCACATGGTTTTATAAATAGAGAAACAGTTTTTTAAATAAAAAGCCTGTCTCCTTTTATGAATATTTACCCATATTGTAAGATTCTTAATCTGTTTATTTGGAATAATGCATTTGAATTTGGTAACATAAATGTGCTGTTTGTGTGATGTTGTGTATTGATCTTGTTACTTAAGCAACATGAGAAAACTGTTGTGCAGACAAGCGTATAGTGTATAGTGTTAAAAAAAACAGTAAGGCATGACTTCACAAACAACAGGAACAAACAAGGTACAGATTGACGTGTGTGTGTACACACTCGGCTGCAGTGTATCCCACAGGTAGGCAGCAGCAGAATAACATTGTCTGACATGGTTGCAGTAATTAATGATGAATGAACTCCTGCATCACTTACAAATGATGTCTGATCTCAAAGGAGAAAGCCCGCTCTGACTAACAAACATCCTATTCATTACTGACCCCCCTCCCCATCCACATCCTATTCCACTCTTCTCTTCTTGTTCTTTCTCCTTCACTTGCTTTCTGAAGTCCAGCGGAATTTTGTATTTCATGCTGAAAATGAATCCCCAGACACTCTTCACCTGTCTGAGAATGACTTGTTACAGTTTTAACAAACTCTCCAAACCCATTCTTCTCTCCTCTCACACATGACGGAGCACTGCAGAGATTAATACCGCTTCCTTTATGATTTAAGATTTAAAATACACGCTGTTTTGCAAAAGTTTCAAGACAGGACATCAGCAGTATCAGTCTATAAAATGTATACATGGCATGATTTTGGATTCAGTAGAAGGTAGAAGGTAAAAGACCTTTGAATAATGCCATAGTATTTGGTCACCCAATCCTCACTCCTGTATGTGTCTGATAAACATCTTTTAATAACAGACTTTTTTGGGAAAGGGTTTTCACTCAGTTTTGTAACACGTTTGTGGGAATTTCTGCCAATTTAGCTACAAGAGTATATTTTAAGATTGGACACTGATATTACATAAGAAGGCCTGGTGGACAATCAGTGTTCAAGTTCATCCAAAAAGGTGTTTGGTGGGGTTGAGGTCAGGACTAGCGTATAATTCTAGCAAAATAAATTTATTTTAAATAACCACAATTTCTCCGGTTAGAACAAGCTGAAAATACAACACTGTAACCAGCAAAAATGCCTAATGTAGAAGATCTCAGTGATTAAGTGAGTCTCAGTGATTAAAACTCTGGGTTACTTATTGGAAGGTCGAGAGGGTTCAAGCTTCTACACCACCAAGCTGACAATTTTAGGCCCTTGAGCAAGACTTTTAATCCTGGCTTCACTGGGGGTACCACATTATGGGTGACTCGGCGAGGGATATGTAAAGAAACGAAATTTGCTCTACTGTGAATGTGTCAAATAAAGGGTTTCATCTTCTTGAGTATGTAGATTGATAATTACATTTCCAGCATCCGTTTGTTTTATACTACGCATGTTCGAATGATTTCACAGTTGTTATTAAGGCATATGTTTTGATTAAAGCATTTTTTATTTTGTTTATTCATACATTTTTTATGAGTCTCCAGCAACAGTAAAATGGGATGGAATTTAAGTGTTTAGCACCATTACTAACATGTTACATCATCAGATGTTCATTAGGACAACAGTTGCCACAAACAGTTTTGCAGTGAAGTGTCTATCCATGAACAGTTGATAGCTTCAAAAATGATGAAACTATGATGAATGGATATTCTGTCTCACCCACATGATGATGTGAACGCTTTGAGTCTGGATGCTCCCATGATTTCCTTTACATATTGTTTCATTGAGTTTTTCCTTTGCCGTTGTCATCTCTGGCTTGCTAATTAGGGGTAAACTTACAGATTTGAATTTTCAAGCTTAAAAATTTCTCTATTTACACTAATTGGAAAAATATTTTGGGAAACCTGGCTTTTCAGTCAAACCGTATTTGGTTTTATTTAAACTGTTACCACCAAGTTGGAGACACACTGCAAAGAATGTCTTTGGATGCAGAAGTATAAGACCTCTTGCATTATGAAAATGCACCTGTGAACAAAGTGAGCTCTGTAAAGATATGGTTTGTATGGGTAGGATTGGACGATCTTGAGTGGCCTGTTATAGAGCTCTGACCTCAACCTTTGCTACCCTACATCAGGTCCTAGTTTTACTAATGCCCTTGTGGCTAAATGGCTAAATGAGCACAAATTTCCACAAGCACAACTCAAAATCATCCCAGACAAGTGAAGGTTATTATAACAGCAAATGTGGAATGAAATGTTAAAACGAACCTACATATCGTCGGTTTTTCACAATCTTTTGTCCATATAGTGTATTTGTATAGTCAGTTGCATCTGCTTGATCACTGGCAACATATAGTTGACTAGAGCTCATGAGACACAAGAACTGACTGACAGTGACCCTGGCCTGCAGGTTCCATCAGCCAGTGCACCCCGACATGCTGTGTTACATGATCTCTGCACATATATTGCTGTTGTCTGTAACTTAATGTATTTAAGTCTTTCATCCACTGCACTTTTTGTTTTACATGTCTCTTCCACAGTATTGTTGTATTGTTATCTATTGTTTCTCCTCAGGAACTCAAGCTGCGTCACACATGCTTTGTTCCTAGAGGTAGTGACCAGTGCCATTGCCAAGCTCGAAACAACGCACAGGCGTTCCCAAAGCATTTCTAATGCAGAGTCTTGTTTCCTCGGGGAACCATGATTACATACGTAACCTGGAGATAAATTTTAATTGAATTGAACTGAAGATGCAGCAAATCTAAAGCCAAGCCACCACATCTCAGAATTTACGGTGCTGAATTTTCAACAGCATGTTGTACAAAATGTCTTAAAAGTAAAGTGCATGGCATTGACTTCACTTAATTTATTTATTATTTTAGCAATTTTTTTGCTTGCAGTCAATAAAATCACAAAAAAAAACTAGTACAACTCTCTAAGGGCCATATTACGAGTTGAGTAATGTGCATGTAGTAAGAAGTTATTTGGGATATTATCTTAGCCATAATTATTAACAAGTCGGAATTACATGCAAATTCACTTTATTACTTAAAATTTACTTCAGTAAGCAGTAGTATAAAGTCTAGAGCAACTATCTGACAGTTCATTGTAACCACAATATGCTACAATTCTGAAATGCTATTTAAGACTAAAGCTATACATATCTATATGGATCAATTAAAAAAAGATAACATTCCCCATACACATTTTATATATCTAGTTCACCATTCGGGAACTCGAGCTGCATCGCAACGCTTTGGGAATGCCTCGCGTTGTTCACATTCTGAACCACGTGTGAAATCCGGCCAATAGGCAAGTCATGACGTCATCTGCAGTCGACTTCACGTAAACCAAGAAGGTACAAAATGGCTATGGTATCGATGGTAGCAACATTAGATTCTTTCTGCTCAGGTAAGCACTTTGTGTGTGAATCTGTGCAGTCATAAGCTTACATGCAAGCAGAATTCCGACAGCTGATGTCTTGTTTGTTTAGCTTAGGAGCATGCGTAGTTGCCTCTCAAGGGAGTCAAATATTAGCATTTTAGCCGTGTGGCTATGCACTCTCGGCTGCTGGCCGAGCTCCCATTTCCAGGGGAAAGCACTCGTTTGGCAGTTCCTTCGCCCAGTGCATGTAACGTATATCTTCCTCCAAGGCGACACGCCGCCAAGGGTAGCGGGGCTCACAGGCCGCCTTAGCACGAGGCTTAAAGATGGATGAGTCCTCTCCACCCTCTCCTGCTGGGCCAAGTATCACGTGTGTATCACGGTGGTCCGTATTTTTTCCTCCGAAGAGGGAGAATTGCCGGAGGCTATCCAGCCCACAACTATTTCCTGACCTCTACACCGAGGTGTCCCAAGGGGCCTGGGGAATGGAGGCTCCACCCTGAAGTGGTGGACAGATATGGCAGAGATTTTACAGAGCCCAGGTGGATCTGTTTTCGACCCAGAAGACCTCGCACTGTCAACCCTGTGGTTCTCCCGTTGGGGCTGGACGCCATGGTGCAGATGTGGCCGAGGCTACATCTGTACGCTCTCCCCCCCAATTGCGTTGCTCTCGGGAGTTCTGCAGAGAGTTTGCTGGGAAGGAGCCCGTCTCCTCCTGGTAGTGTAGTACCCTCACCGCCTGATGAGGGGAGATAAATGTGAAATAAAAAAACAAGTGACACAGAGCTGCTGCTGCTTCACCACTGTCAGTGTTTTGTTTGAGCAGCACGCCCCCTCCCCACTCAGGTGAGCACTTCAGCTAAGACAAAAGCAATCGAATGATTGATTGTCAGACAACATTAATACAATATATACAGGGAGTGCAGAATTATTAGGCAAGTTGTATTTTTGAGGATTAATTTTATTTGAGGATTTAATTTGAACAACAACCATGTTCTCAATGAACACAAAAAACTCATTAATATCAAAGCTGAATATTTTTGGAAGTAGTTTTTAGTTTTAGCTATTTTAGGGGATATCTGTGTGTGCAGGTGACTATTACTGTGCATAATTATTAGGCAACAACAAAAACAAATTCATACCCATTTCAATTATTTATTTTACCAGTGAAACCAATATAACATCTCAACATTCACAAATATACATTTCTGACATTCAAAACCAAACAAAAACAAATCAGTGACCAATATAGCCACCTTTCTTTGCAAGGACACTCAAAAGCCTGCCATCCATGGATTCTGTCAGTGTTTTGATCTGTTCACCATCAACATTGCGTGCAGCAACCACAGCCTCCCAGACACTGTTCAGAGAGGTGTACTGTTTTCCTCCTTGTAAATCGCACATTTGATGATGGACCACAGGTTCTCAATGGGGTTCAGATCAGGTGAACAAGGAGGCCATATCATTAGATTTTCTTCTTTTATACCCTTTCTTGCCAGCCACGCTGTGGAGTACTTGGGCGTGTGTGATGGAGCATTGTCCTGCATGAAAATCATGTTTTTCTTGAAGGATGCAGACTTCTTCCTGTACCACTGCTTGAAGAAGGTGTCTTCCAGAAACTGGCAGTAGGACTGGGAGTTCAGCTTGACTCCATCCTCAACCCGAAAAGGCCCCACAAGCTCATCTTTGATGATACCAGCCCAAACCAGTACTCCACCTCCACCTTGCTGGCGCCTGAGTCGGACTGGAGCTCTCTGCCCTTTACCAATCCAGCCACGGGCCCATCCATCTGGCCCATCAAGACTCACTCTCATTTCATCAGTCCATAAAACCTTAGAAAAATCAGTCTTGAGATATTTCTTGGCCCAGTCTTGACGTTTCAGCTTGTGTGTCTTGTTCAGTGGTGGTCGACTTTCTGCCTTTCTTACCTTGGCCATGTCTCTGAGTATTGCACACCTTGTGCTTTTGGGCACTCCAGTGATGTTGCAGCTCTGAAATATGGCCAAACTGGTGGCAAGTGGCATCTTGGCAGCTGCACGCTTGACTTTTCTCAGTTCACGGGCAGTTATTTTGCGCCTTGGTTTTCCACACGCTTCTTGCGACCCTGTTGACTATTTTGAATGAAACGCTTGATTGTTCGATGATCACGCTCAGAAGCTTGGCTATTTTAAGACTGCTGCATCCTCTGCAATATATCTCACTATTTTTGGCTTTTCTGAGCCTGTCAAGTCCTTCTTTTGACCCATTTTGCCAAAGGAAAGGAAGTTGCCTAATAATTATGCACACCTGATATAGGGTGTTGATGTCATTAGACCACACCCCTTCTCATTACAGAGATGCACATCACCTAATATGCTTAATTGGTAGTAGGCTTTCCAGCCTATACAGCTTGGAGTAAGACAACATGCATAACGAGGATGATGTGGTCAAAATACTCATTTGCCTAATAATTCTGCACTCCCTGTATTATTCAGTCACTACCAAACTATTTATTTATTACTATTTCCCCTAGCTACCACAGTAGCACCTTTTTGGCCGGGCAGACCATGGTTCGCAGACCTGGTGTCCCTCCTGGAGGGCCCTACTTGGGAATAAATATTAAGAATTTAGGCAGTCATCTGTGTGTGTGTATTACATATATATATATATATATATATAACACAACAAAACCTACAAAATATTAATGAAAATTGTTTTCTTGCCTAAAATGCCATTCATTCCAGTTCTACAGTAAAAGTGTTCCTGAAAGATGCCACGGCATAGACCTTTAATAAGAAACTACACTGTCAGAAAATGAAGCAGAACAATGATCCGGCTTTAGAACAAAGGCTGGTCAAATGCTGAACTGCAAAGCTTTAAAAGTCCCAATGTAGAAGTATTAAATGGTCTCTTTCTTCCCTTCTTCTATTAACTTGTAATTTGTTTATGTGGGCAAATTAATATTGCATTGCTTTATTGTAGCACTTTGTGTAAATAATTGATGCATCACAGAGTAATGGGAAAGTGGTAAATTCGAAACTTTTTAATAAAGACTAATATAAATATCAAATATCATAGTTTAAGAGAAGTTTAAGAAAGGCCACAAAGGATGATAAGTAAAGTTAAATGTCTAAGCTTGTTTTATTGCTGGGAATATATCTTTCAGTGGTGTTTGGTCATGACATTTATCTTTAAATAATCTTCAAAAAAAACCTGAAAATGGCAAGAAGCTGAAGATTTTAATAGTATTATCAACAAACATTAGTCAGGAATTGAGTAAGAATTTAACAAATAGATAAAACATGAGTATGAGTAAGTATGAGTAAACCTTTTGTGTGTAAACCTGCATAGAGCTTTTTACAGAAAGCAAAGACAGTGTTGTTCCATTCAATGTTGATGAGCATTAAACAGTTGATGGGAAGTTGAAATTAAATTTTCCACCAAACATTGTGATCATTGTAATAATTTTTTCATATTTTTGTTTTTTTTAAATATTGGAATGTAAATTGATCATAATTTAATTTCATGAACCTTATGAACAACAACAACAACAACAAATGTTGTTTGTATTGTATTGTTTGATTATGTATAAGTAATGATTGATTATTATCATCCATTTTGATTTTTACATTTATTTTATATATATTTGACTTGTATATTCATTATGTCAATATTTGTGTACTAAAACTGTTGTTCTATAACCGCTGCAGAACTAACAGGGGTGGTGGAGAAATCCCAATCTAAAAATAACAATCTCACTGAAAGCTGTCAATAATGTCCTTGCACTGGGGCATAGGTAACTCTGTTGCAACAGATGCCCTGTAAAAAGTGCACTCGATGCTGTCGTGTGTTGTATTGCACCATACAACCCTACTGAGGCCAGTGTTGTTTTTCCAGAGGCTGCCATGGCTAGTTTTGAATCTGTCAGGGTCAATATGGAAAATACACACCTACTGTAGGCTGTTCTGCAGCAAAATTAATATTCCTTCAAACATATTATTATCAAGGGATGCATCAAGACCGTCTCTGGGTTACATATGTAACCCTGTATCCCTGAGGGAATGAAACACTGCATCAAAAACACTTTGGGAATGCCTCTGCATGACCGCGCTCTCAACCACGTGTGTAATCCGTCAAATAGAAAAGCGAGATGTCACCAGCGGGGTTGTGGAGACGGCACTAGCTTTGAAAGTGAAGGGTTGCACGGAGTGTGACTTAAGGACAGGGGGGCTAGGAGTGCCATTAAGGTCAAGGCTGTAAGGCCTGACAAAGGTTAGCGGGGTGGACCAGCCTGCAGCGTTGTAAACATCCTGGAGAGAGATGCCAGAAGACAAGGACTTACACACAAGGTCGAGTGAGAAGGAGATAGCATCCACAATCCAACTACTAAGGGTCTGCTTGTCTGCAGGAAGACCCCTCTTATACGGACACCTCTTATATGCCCCCCTTAGGGGCCACAGCCACAGCCTTTACAACTCAGGGTGGGGTGAAATAAAGTGCCAATGAAAGAGAATATCCCACCTGAGAGAAAGCTCCCATGGAGGGTGTTTGAGGAGGGCCACCAAGTCTGCAAACCATGGACTGTCTGGCCAGTAAAGGGCTACCAGAAGGAGATGGACTCTATCCAGGCAAACTATCTCCAGAACTCCTGGGAACAGCGCAACAGGGGAAGAGCGACATAGACCTTGGGGGGAGCAGGCACTCATAACCGCCCCCCAGCCCATGAAGGAGGCATCAGTCATTAGCGTTACGTGACGACAAGGAGCCCCCAAAATTGGGCCCTGTGACAGGTACTCAGGTTTCTTCCACATGTCTAAGGCCTGTAAGGCTGTCATGTGACCTTGATCATGCAGAGCAGGTTGCCCCTCTGGGAAAACCCTCTGGTCCTGAGCCACCACTGCAGGGGTCTTATGTATAGAAGGCCAAGTGGCACCACGTTGGATGCAGCTGCCATCAGACCCAGCAGTCTGCCCCCCAGAGTAGGGCACACCCCATTGAAGCGAGGCAGACCAGACCCAAACTGAATTGTTTAGCCTATTTCTACAGTGTGCAGGACCCATTGAGACACATTTGGCAGAAGTTTCCAGACTGCTAGATAGTCTCTTAAGAAAATCAGTTTCTCAAGACCGACCTCTGGCATACCTAGTGCAGTTCGAGTGATGCCCAGAGGCTGTTCTAGGGCCTCCAAATCCGCTACGTACATAAGCTAAGGAAGGCACTTACTGGATCCCACTGTGCCCTGAAACACCACAGGTGGCAGGGTTAGCAGGCCGATCTCCTGAGGGTACCGAGGGGACAAAGTCAGCCATCGGTGTCTCTTGGCAGCCACCATGTGGCTTATGGCCCTAGTGATCTCTTGAGTGGCCCTAAGAGACAGGTCTGTGGCCTGATACAACTCTAAGATGTCATAATTTTTTTAAATATTGGCTTCCTCGTCCAGCTCTTTGAGCAGGTCAGCCATGGTGTGCAGGCAGCCTCTGGCTTGACCCGCCTCCGTGTATACTTTGCCCACCAGCGCCGAGAAGGTCCGAAGGGGTTTGGTGGGCAGTGCCAGGGAAGAGATAGCCAGTCAGCATCTCTTTCAGCTCCGCTACATTAGAGTAGAGGGGGACATTGGGGCTGAAGAGGCCGGCCAAGTATGGTTTATTTCATGACCTGGACACCTCAGTGTGCAGATCCGGAAAGAAAGGCAGACCCCGGCGCTGAGGCAGTAACCTAGGTCGCAGGAAGGGTTCATCTAATTTATTTCGGGAAAACGCTGCTTCTGCTCTTCGGCTGGCCAAGCAATGCTCAGCTTGAAAACAGCACAAGTCATCACCTCCAAAAGTTCAAGTTCAAGTTAATTTTTATAGCGCTTTTCACAATTGTCTCAAAACAGTTTTACAGAACTAAAGAATAAAAGTGAATTATGTGTATTTATCCCTGACTAGTAAGCCTGGAGTGACTGTGGCAAGGAAAAATTTACTAGATGAATGAGAAAGAAACCTTGATGGGGAAGGGGAAGGGGAAGGGGAACTTATCCTCATTTGGGGGATATCAAGAATATGATTATAAATCTTAAAACAATACAATACTGTTTAAAGTAACCAAAAGGCCCTCTCTGCGAGAAGGAAGGAACCACTAAAGAGCAGGCAAGGTGCTGCACCTGGCAGGTAAGGAAGCAGAAAGAGACACGGCTCTCCTTCTAACAGGTCCATTTGTGAACCCCATGGTTTTTTTTTTTTGCCATTTTACCTCCTTACCAGTATTTACCTACCCGAAGGAAAAACACAGACACACACAGAGCCCTCCTGAACAAACAGAAGCTAGCGCTGTCTCAATGGCATGTGTTTTTATAGGTGTCTTTATATGGTCATGACCTCACTTCTCCAGTCCATTGGAAGGTATAAGCCACGTGGTTCAGAGCGTGGTCACACAGAAGCCTTTCCAAAGGCCATTTTGTCATATCCATTTAGAGAATTTGGTAGATGCCCTTATCCAGAGCAACTTACATTTATCTCATTCATAAAACCAAGCAGCTATAGTATTAGGGGGCCTTTTTCAGGGGCCCAGGAGTGGCAGCTCGTTGTGACTAAAAATTTAACTAACAACCTTCTGACCCAAAGGCTAATGCCTTAACCACTAAGTTACCACTTCCTGTAATGGTATTTTGTGATATTTTAGGTGAGCATTCTACCTTTTTTTTTTTACTTTTATAACACAGAGACATTGGTTTTAAGCTATTGTTTAGGATTAAAATTATTTTTTATTCTATTCTGCAAATTGAAAGGCACATTATAACTATATAATTAAATGTATATTTTATTTTACTAGGATTATAAAACAAAATGTTAATAAAATATATACACAGAACTACAAGTAGAAGCAATCTGATCTCATTGTCTGCAAGCCATTTTTAACATCAAGAGGAGATGGAATAGATCTGACCTAACTTACCAATAGCATCTCTCTTGCTCTCTCTGTTCTCTCTCTCTCGATCACACACACAAAGATATAAAAAAACACATAGTCTTCCTGTCTATTGATCTCTTTCTACCCTGACCCCTCCTCCTCTGTCACACAAGGTCAGATTCTCAAAGATTCACACTTCAGCAAAACAGAGCAAAGTGTGCAAGCATGACTCAATAAGCAGGCCAAGTAATTCAACCTTCTCATGGACAGGCACAGAGAGAAAGAGCAAAGAGGTGGGTGAAAGATTGAAAAAAAGGAGAATGTCTGAATGCAGGACATATAAAGGACAGATATCAAAAAGCTGAACAAACATGTCTGCCAGCTCCAGTACTCCCCACAAGGCTGACATGGGCAAATGAGATGTCAGGGGTCAACAGAGGAAATCTGTCCTAGAAATGAGCCTTTTCCTCTTTTCCAACTCTACTTATCTACTCAAAGAGAGAGAGACAGAGAGAAAGAAAGAGAGAGAGAGAGAGAGAGAGAGAGAGAGAGAGAGAGAGAGAGAGAGAGAGAGAGAGAGAGAGAGAGAGAGAGAGAGAGAGAGAGAGAGAGAGAGAAAGAGAGACAGAGAGATAAAGAGGATAAAGAGACATTAAAGAGCATTACTTCCAAGTTCATCTGAAGCTCATTAACTCCTGCTCAAGAATGCTGAAGTTTTTACCAAGCAAGAACAGCCTACCATATTCTTTTTATAATTGGTGCTTACTGAAAATAAGATTCATGCATTCCATTCCACTAGTCACCATTTGCTGTTATAATAACATCCACTCGTCTGGAAAGGTTTTCCACTAGATTTTGGAGTGTGGTTGTGGAGATTTGTGCTAATACAGTCACAAGTAAGGTCAGGTACTGATCCAATTCATCCCAAAGCTTTCAATATGCTTGAGGGCATTAAAGATCTTCCACTACAACCCATTTTATATCCAAACTATACCTTCCTGTAGCTCACTTCTTGTGCAGGGGGCATTATTATGCTAGAAACGGTTTGGGTCTCTAAGTTAAAGAGGAAATGTAATGCTACTGCAGTCAAAGACATCCTATACATTTGTGTGCCTCCAACTTTGTGGTAACAGTTTTGGGAATAACCACATATGACTGGACAGTCAACATTAAAACATCACTAAATGTTTAGTGTATTAAAGAAAATATATAGGACATACCTTTATGTTACTGAAACAATTCATAAACAATCTAATTTAATCTAATCAGAAAAGTCATAAATATTTATAAATCGAATTAAAAAGCAGGCAACTTCAAATACAGTAATACATAGATCTAAATTCCTTTCTCTTATTAGAATTATAGGTCTGACTCATTGTCTTTTTTCTTCTACTAATCAAAATTTTGAGTTCCTTTCCCTTGGGAGCACTTTTCAGAAACACCACGATTAAAAAATACGTCTTATGAACTTGCATTAATTTATGTTTTGCTGCTAGGTCCTGAATTTTTTTTTCAATTGCCACTTCTCATATACTAGGTGGTATCAAAAAGTGTCAAGACTAGCTCTGTTCACTTAAAAGTACATTTATTTGATTTATTTACATTTACACACTATCACCTCCATAACCTCCTTGCACAGCAATACAGTGCTCCCAGTGTTCCTGCCACTTCTGGAATATGTCCTGGGAGTCTTCTCTTCAAAGTGTGTGTCGAGCACCTTCTGCTATTCAGGTTGAATCTTTGCAATGATGACAAAACGGTGAACTTTGAGCTGGAAGAAGAGGAAGTCTGCAGGAGCCAATTCTGGGGATTAGGGTGCGTGCAAAAGTGAAATCAAGTTGTTTTCCAGAGAGAAACTCACGTGTGAGGAGAGCTCGGTGTCAGAGTGCACATGTGGTCAGAATAGCACTAGATGCACAGCTCCCGATATACACAGGATGATGTCTTTTGGCACACTGACTGATTGTGCTGCCAGCTGTTGGCATGTTACAAAACTAGTCCCAGAATGTTTTAATACCACCTTTTACTGTCATATACACTATATTGTCAAAAGATTGCGGACAACTGTTCATACATATGGTATGTGCTTTTTGAGCAACGCATTCCACATATAGTACCAATTTGATTTTAAAATCCCCTCCATTCTCCTGGGAAGATGTTCCACTATATTTGAGTGTGCTTGTGGACATTTGTGTTTATCAGCCACAAGTGTGTTAGTAAAGTCAGGTTCTGATATTGGGTGAGGAGGCCTGGGGTGCAGTAAGTGCTCCCAATTTATCCCCAATTTATCCCAGAGGTCTTCAGAGGGTTTTGGGATCCGAGCTCCACAGTAGGCCACTCAAGATCTTTCTCTCCAAACCATGTAAACCATTCTGGAACAGGTTTGGGTTTCCAAGTTAAAGTGAACGCAGAATTTTATTTACCGCATCCACAGACAAACTATAGACTTGTTTGCCTCCAACTTTGTGGGAGAAAATGGTGGTGTCCACAAATTCTGTGCTACAAATTCTAGAATACAATGTAGCCATACAACAAAAATTTAGGATGTATTAGTAAAAAGACTCATCTTAGTTAGCTGAGGAGGTGAGAGGGCTAAGCAATCTAAAGGACTAGAGCACTGTTGCATCACTTTCTTTTGGATAATTTAAGACATCCTTAACCAATTTCGTCTTCTAATTTTGTTATATTCTGTTTTAACATGGTCTTTTTTGTCTTCTTCTTTTCATAAAAATAGACCAAAATCGCAATGAACAAACAGTGACACAGGTTCTCCCAACTTATCAAAAACAAACTCAAGACTTTGGGTAAAGAGCAGAAATAATTATATATAATTCAGATTTGAAGGACACACACTTGCAGTCTGCTAATGTGTGAGAAAAAGGAAATTCATGGAATTGATCGGCACAGACATCACACTGGCACTAAGGGCTGTCAAAGGCATACAATGGAGAGACAGGTTGTTATTGGGAAAATAATAATAATAAGACAAAATGAGACAGGTGCCTTCTTTCTCTTGACAAAATTGGCAAATACATTTATTAAATAAAAAGTAATGGGGGTTGATTTGTTATGCTAATTGCCAGGTGCAATATGATCAACAGGCAATGCTACTTGTCCATAACGAAGAAGATGTTGTTGCAGATGATTGCTTTAATAGTGCCATCAAACCCTTCAAATAGAACAACGCAAACCTTAAAGGGGTACAGCTGGAGGTTGCATGATTATTACCATCACCACTGACAGATTGCATTGATTTCATTTTATTAATGCCGTTTATGAATGCTGTTAATCTAGTTAATGTGCTGAGAAGGCCTGCAGCACTGATCCCCATAAAAGTGAAATGGTGAAAGACTATATCACAAATTTCCATATAATTTTCATCGTCTTCAACTCAATGCAATGTGTCTTTGGCACTGTGAAGCTTTTACTCTTAGTAACATCTGACTTTTTAAAGTATTAAGAGTGATCAGAGCATTATAGCCTGCTGTGGTGAAAGTGTTGGCATGCTTTGAATTCAGGTGACAAACTCAAAGAGGCATCTGGTGTTTACTTTCTCTCCCCATGGGGCACCAGTTAAACACACACCATGGTCTCCAAATCACTCAGTATTGCTCATAAAACTATAACACACACACTTTAAGCAGACTTCCTGGCTGATACATGCTGACAGTGTGTGAATCAGAAATGCTGTCTGGGCTTTGATTGGTTTTAATTAAATATACACTGCGCTCTCATGCTGGGAGTGGAGTCAAAACATCAATAGCTCAAAAGCTGCATTGTATGCGAACTCTGAAGTGATGGAAGCGATCACATCCAATTATTGTAGCGCTTCTCAGAACGAAGTAAATGTATCCAATGGGGAAGTTGAAAGTACTACAAAGAAACTGTTACTTTTAAATAGAATTTCTGTTTGTTTATTGTTTATTGTTTGTATACACCGATAAGAAATGTTGGATATGAGCTAAAAAAATTCAATTTGATTTCAAAAAGCCACAAATAATTAATCTAAATAAAAAGTGCACATCATCTAAACATTTTTATAATTGCATAATGGACACTACCCTCTTTACTGGTTCCAACCAGAAGCAGGACCCCAAAAATTATGATCCAATAAGCAGCATAATCCAGCATCATCAAGTGACTAAGAAAAATTATGTTTCTTAAGTCATGGGAAGCTACATTTACAGGAACAAACAAACTGTCAGGTTCAAGACAAAGTCTATTTCCCAGCACCAACTCCCACAATCTACAGCACTTACTGTCACATAGCTCCTGAGTGAGCAAAAGTATTCTCATTAATACACTTACACGTAATCATGCTACCAAATGACTGTTTTTACCAATAAACTGCAAATTATTGCTCAGTTCTTTCTGACACTACAAATACTTTTTGTTCTGTTTTGCTATCTAGTTACTGACCTAATTACAATTCACTGTTACCTGGTTTAGTTAGTTTAGTTTTGTTTTGTTTTGTTTTTTACATCACCTGACTTTGTTTGTACACTGAGATTTTGGATTACTGTTTTGGATTGTTCACAACAAATATTATTAATGATTATTAATAAATGTTTCTTACAATTGCATCCACCAGTTCTATTGCTGTGGTCATAAAGAACAAACAAATGTAAAAAATAGACACTAGAATATTATAATAGATATTTATTTATTTAGAAAATATTGGAAATAATAATAGATGCAATGTTTTACAAATAAAATGTCAAGCCAAATAGCACTTAGTACACTAAAATTGATATCAGCCTTTTTTTTTTTTTTTCTTTTTTTTTTTTTTTTTTTTTAGATGTATACCTAAACTACAATCAGCAACATTTATAGCCACATTTGTGCAGCGTCAGTGCTCAGCTTTGACTCTTGAAAGGTTGATCCCGTGAGAATCTAGCATCAGCTATTCTCTTTTACACTGACTTTTATTAATTAAAAACAACTGGACCCCCTGCCATCTTTCTTCCCCGGCTTCTAAAAACAGGTTGCAACCATAGGCGACACATGCTGCTTCCTGGTACACATCCCAAACGTGTTAGAGAGAGGAGAGAAGAGAGCATGTGTGATGCCAGTGGGGAGAATGAAGTCTTGCTTGCTGTTGTTTTCTCTCCGCTTGCTCGCTTCTGAAACCAAAGCAGGCTAGCGCAAAAGGGGCAAAGTTTCTATTTCAGCAACTCTTCATCAGAAACAAATAGATGACTGTTGCTTTTACAGAGAGCTCTGGGGAAGATGAACACTCAGGAGAGAACACAGCAATCAAGTAAATGGAGAAAGAAATAGATAATGGTGGCAATTGCAGTAAAAGCTGCAAATGAAATGTGAAATAAATGAACGCCAGTTCAACCTAGTCTACAACTTCTAGGATAATGATGAAGTTGATATACTAGTGTATATATAATCTGTATCAGAGTTTGTGTGTAAATCAGTTCACTGATTGTGAGCCAGATGTGGGAGACATCAAAATAATTTTGCAAGCAAGTGTTTGAAAAAAAACACTGTGGCAGCAATAAAAAATAAAATAAAAAAAATCACAATCTTTCCCTAGTTCTATATACAGGCTAATTATTCACTGCTGGGGAGAACAGCTTTAGATGGCCAGCCTAAATATCCATGAGATAACTTGGGATTGTTCAATTTGGGATTCATGGAAGTGGCTCAAGACTTTTACTCAAAACGGTTTACTACACTGGTTTAGAACTACTGATTCCCCAAACAGTTTTGCACTTAAGTGTCCTTCAGTGAACAGTTGATGATGAAACCATAATGAATGAATATCTAATGTTTCACGCATGTTCCCTTTTAAATCTGCTTTGTCACCATTTGTCCATTTGTCACCTCTGACTCGCTCTATAGGGATAAACTTATAGGGGCAAATGAATGCATTTTTTTAATCTACTGATTTTTGTAAAGCTTCTTTGTGACAATGTTGAATAGTAAATTCAATTCATTTTTATAAGACTGTAGAAAGGATATTACTCATAAGCTTACATTTCAGTGCTCATGTTAGTTCTCACTCTCCAGTGTTCTGTATTGTTTAAAGACTATAATCATACTTTTGATATCTCCCAAATGAGGATGGGTTCCCCTTTTGAGTCTGGTTCCTCTCAAGGTTTCTTTCTCATAACATAAGGGAGTTTTTCCTTGCCACAGTCACCATGGCTGCTCATCAGGGATAAATAAACATTGTTCACCTTAACTGTTAAATTCTGTAAAGCTGCTTTGAGACAATGTCTGTTGTGAAAAACACTATAGAAATAAATGTGATGACTTTATCTGTATAGCACTTTTAACAATGGACATGATCTCAAAGCAGCTTTACAGAGATAAAGCAGTTATAAAGTTGTATAAAAGAATGTGTAAGTTTATAATGTTAAATACATTCTCCATGCAAAGAAAATGTTGTGAATTAGCATCACAGGACACAACTTAAGCTACTGTAATAGCTCTGATACAGGAGAGTTTTCACAGACTATCATTGATTTTTCATTCTGTTCACTGTCTCGTTTCTAATTCCCAAACTAATATAAACAAGGCAGCGAAAACAGAACGAACAAAAAAATATGTGGTTATTCTTCCGATACCGAATTCTAAATACAAATGGTCTGTACTGCGAGTGAAAAGTGGAAGCAATAATGCAATTACTAATCAGAATTAAGAATAAAAAAGTAACTGATGTTGGTATTTGATTTTCTGGACTTTCACAGGCAAATAATTTTACAAAGCTGGACTATTACACATTTTAGTCAAACAGTTCTGGGCTATATATTTGCATTTGCCTTATAAAGCTCACATATTTCATTACTAATATAATTATGCTATGGTTTTACCGACTTCACTCTAACATTGATGAGGTTAATCTGTGGTGTTAAACTCCAGTCCTGGAGGATCAATACTATATAAAGTTTAACATTCTGATTTATTTAATACATGAGGTTTTGCTGGTGTAACTGGCTAAATTCTAACTTCAGACGTCAAGATTGGTGTAAGAGCTTTAGAAAAATACAGAAAAGACTAATCAGTTATTTCTGTAGAGTTGAGCATGAGACTGACACATCAGATATTTAAAGAATATTGTATACTTCATGTCAGAGAACTACAGAAGATGTTTAATAATAGTTAGCAAATTATAGTATTATATTGTCTTTGAGCCAGTGAGTGTTTTCTATCTAACTATGGCTAAGCTACATCCAATTAAAACTATTAAACACCATTAAAGATGTCACTTTAGAACATAAATTTTGTTGTAACTGTCAGAATTCTGCCATATGATTAGTTCTCCCCCATCAGCCACTGCACCTCACACCTGATTTGTTGGTAATTAGCACTTGTATCAAGACTCACCTTTCATGGCACTCTTTGTGTCATGTTGGTCTTCTTATGGATGTTGTTTTCCACAGTCCTTGTCTTCCTTTTTTTGTTTTCTTTGTATTAGTAAACACATTTGATAAAAACCTGCATACAGTAAGATTCAGTGTAGTCTATGCAAAAATAACCTGGCATAACAGCACAATTAAGCATCTGAAGTAGAAACTTGCCATGTGTAGGAGCTTTGTAAGGTAAATTCTTTACCACTGTAGCGAACTTAGCTCGCAAAGAAAGGGAAATATAAGTAATTATAACAGGTTGTAATGGAATTAACGTTACACTTATTTGGTCTGTTCGTCCGGCAAACAGACAATATAATCTTTTATTAATTCTATAAAAGAGGTATCTTCCCAGCCTAGAAAGATGCAACCCCCCTTTACTGTATACCGTACAATTAATAGAGCATGTAGTTCAGATCAAATGTTGCAGGAACCTTAAAGTTAAAATTAGGAAAAAGGAGGAAGACAAGGGAAAAGAAGGAAAGGGAGAAAGAAAGGAAAGGAATGGCAAGCTTAAACTTCAAAATTAATCACATCCTAAATGAGAACTCATCAAGAATTCAAATTCACCTTAAAATTAAGGGGCTCAAACGTAAACACGCATCTAAATTGGTTGGTAAAATGGTTACTTGCATTGGCTTGTTTGCACAAGAGTCCGGATGCGGTAGACAAAGGAATCTTTGAAGAGTCGGTTAGGAGGGAGTCAGATGTTCTTCCAGGTTCTCCTGAAGATCAGAGCAAGTGTTGTTCTTAAAGATGAATCTTGCTGGAAGGCTCGGGCCCCGGAAGTCCGAGCCTTTCCGATCGAGCCGAGTGAGCGAGCTTGCTTGACTTCACTGACTGTTGATTAGTTGGGTTTAAGATGTTTTAAAGGTCCTGAACCCCACCCATCTTTGGGGGAATGGCCAATGCTATGGCCTGAAATTTTTGAAACGTGTTTGTGGGCATGGTTTCCGGGTTATACTTGCTTTGGAGAACTTAAAGTTTTATCCAAAGTGTATTAAGACAGTAAGGTACATTTCATGATAAAAAAAAATGCACCATTGTTTGCAAAATAAAAATTGTTTGCCTCATTAAAACAGAGGTATATTACTAAACCTTTTAGAGTGTAACTATTATTGAGGTAGAGTTAAACACTTGCTTTATTTATTGGAGAAGATGCAAACAAGATGTATGTTTGTGTCATGTGAAGTGGGACATTCTATTTATTATTTAATTAATAAAAAAATGCTCCCTGTCAGTGTGTGTCTGTATATGTGTGTGTGTCACAAACAGATGTACTAGGGCCGAGTTTCGAGAGAGAATTGTTTTATGGTTTGAGGGTCCCTGTGGAGTCAACCAGAGTGGCCAGAGGGTTATCTGGCTTTCGGAGAGATGTATATGTGTGTGTGTGTGTGTGTGTGTGTGTGTGTGTGTGTGTGTACAGACTGGCTTGTGTTATCAGTTGAATGCTGCTTTAAAGTCAGCTGGGGAGGTCAGGGTTTGTCCTGCTTTGTGTCTTCCAGGGTGAGGGTATGACACTGTGGTATACAAACTTTCAATAAAAGTGTAAGCCGTGGTGCTCATCCTTTGATTGAAAAGCAGATTTCAAGGGTTAAAAGGAATGCCTGGGACATGAAATCTAAATGACCTGTGCCAGACGCTACACCATTAAGATTCAGTGTAGTTACTTCATAAGGAAGAAAACGGCTTTTTACTTGTTAGCTTTACATTACAACGTTATTTCTTTGCATATCCCAGCAATGGGAAACTGCAGTCAGACATAATACAACATCACTGTAGCACAAAGCGTTAAGGGCTTTGCTTGGGGGCCAAAGAGTGGCAGTTTGCCGATACTGGGACTTGAACTGCTGACCTTCTGATCAGTAACCCAGAGCCTTAACCACTGAGATATATTCTTTGATAAAACAGTGGATATTGTTGGTCATTAGAATATAATTAAATAATCATCTCTAACATCGGCCAAATAAGATTTATTTTATTATTTAGCAAGTATGATTGTCATCTGCCATCGGTCATTTGTTTACAGTATGCTGTAAACATTCTGTAAACATTCTGATCAGTGCTTTAAAGTGCACAATATTTCCAATCTAGGAAACCAATTTCACTGCCCTTGTTCATTCTAGGTTATTATGTAATAATTCATGTAGGATTCTTAACTAGTAACACCTCAAATATTTTCACCTCAAAAATATGATCCTCCCATACTGCATTTGGAGCAAAGTCAAGATTTTCAATGAGGCCACAGATGGGTTATATGCTGATGGTTCATCAGTTATTTTAATCCAAGTTGTTTAAGAAAACCAAAAAAAAGATGGCAAGAAAGACCTATAACTGATCCATAATTTTATAATTATTTTTGTTTTAAGCAAAAACATGCTGTTTTTTAAACAGCATTGTTTTAGAATTAGTTTTACATTTAAAAAAAATTCAATATAAAATGACACCACTTATGTTCAGATAAATCTTCACAATATTAAAAATAACTTAAAACAAGTTTTTGATTTCATGCTGCACCAATATAATCTTTGGATTCATCTAGTTATCAGGGAATATAACCCATCTAAAACAAAATAACTAGATTTAATTAGCAAGCAACTTAGCATGACGATAGTGTTTAAAAGGCAAGAGAATATTGATTTTCTGTTGTCCAATATAGAAGAAAAACAAGGAAAGAGTTTAGAGGTGGTACAGATACACCTGGGTTTCAGCGATAAGACACATAAGCATTGCTTCAGGCAGTGTATCTGAATTTATTTTTTATAAGGATGCTCAGGTGAGATGGATATGTACTTAATTCTACATTGTTAGCTAATTTGCACAAACAGATTACATTCACTAACATCTCTCTCACTCACGTTGTCTTTTTTGGACTGAATTGTGCAGTTATATTTGTAAAGCCTGAGAAGGTCATGCAAGCTAAAATTTTGCAAGGAAATTTCTTGTGTGTCCTGTTACATTTCCACCTTGGCTAGGCATAGGGGAGTGTGAGAACAATAACCATTTAGTTGTTGCGGGTTGTTTGGACAAAAAGTAGGACCAGAGTTTAGAGTAGTTATAGCTTTTGGTCAAGTGCAGTAAGTAACAAAGAGATTCCAGAAGTATTCAACAGAGTCAAGAAGACTTGACTCACACCAGCAAAAGAACATGTACAGTGCAAAGAAATTAACATAAGAAAAAGGTCTACTCAACACTGTATTTTGGGAGCTTAACTTAACTAACAAACAGCAACAGACTAGCTGACTACACTAGGCTATGCTACCAGAAAAATACAATGGGTGGCACCTGCCCTCCACCTAGGGTGTTTAAACAATGGTAAAACCTATGTGGTGGAATGTAGGTGCACAACTAGCAATGTCGTCTCCGTCTCCGTCCCCACCCCCACCCCCCAGCAGGGTTTCAGGAGCTGCATTTGAACTGTAGGTTAAAAAAAAAAAGAGAAAAATTTCATGTGTAAAAGCATTCAGCTGTTAATATATTTCTTCCATGTAAGGAAGTCCTGCTAAGGGGCTAGTGCTAAGCAAAATCGCTAGCACAGCAGTCACAGAGACTTGGCAGAGATGTGTCAGCTGCACTTGACATCACACTTCGAAGTCATTACGACCCTCTCCCTGGTATCCATTATGATAAAAGCTCTGTATTGTTTGCATTACTTAGCTAACTAGAAAGACTTTACACGTCTAAACTCATTATGCTTACGCTTTATTGGTTAAAAGCCAAGATGAAAGTGGCCTGTGCAGAGAGGAAGCAATACGCATGTGACTATATTTTCTACTCTGTTTCTTAGTGAACATGAAGAATATTAACCTACTGCCTTGGAGACAATGAAGGAATAATAAAAGCAGAATATTGGAGTAATCTTTGCACTCATGTGCCCATGTGTGTATGTCCTGTGGATTTTATTCATGTCTCAAAGCTGTTAAATGACCTCTGTTTTCCGTTATGTAACTGTAACCTTTTAGCTGTGTGTTAATGTTGTAACAGGTGTGATCAGGTGTCAGAGTTGTAACTGCAGTTTAATGGCCAAGAGTCAGTGCTCGAACATTAGCATTCTATCTTTGTGTCAGTGCTTCAACTGTAAAACTTCGGCCATGTGTCAGGACAGTAAAATCGCGTGGGGAAAAAAGGGATGGAGAAGGAGTAGAAAGGGTTTGTTTGGGCCGGAGATAAGATAACCAGGGTTTTTCAGGAAAAATTAGGACACCTTCTAATACCTATGTTCTTAGGTTGTCAAGTTTAGAAAAAAAAACGACTTTGAACTGAATTTCCGACTCCTGCATATTTATTCTGGGAGGAGAACGTGATGTTACAATAATGTAAACGAAAATAATATAAAAAAAATAATAATAAAAATAATAAAAATAAAACTTACTTTATTGTATTGTTTTGAGGTGATTGTTTTATTGTTACAGTACATTTACTCTGAAGAAATGTGTGTTCAAGGGACAAGGGTGAAAATCAGTGAGGGCCAGTGAAATTTGGGCCCTCAGGCAGTTAAAACAAATGATTCTGTAAATGATTCTGTAAAGCAAATCACTGCATGGGTTTAAAAATACCTCCAGAAATCTTTGTATGTGTCATCTACAAACACACATTAAAGCTCCTATATGCAAAGAAGAAACATTATGTGAACATGATCCAGAAACACCACCCTCATAATTGAATTCTGTTTTAATTTCATTTTAGAATTTTTCCAACTTTTTGTGGAAAAATCGTAATATAATTAACTGTTTGTCACTGTGGAAGCACAGAGTAACCTCTTTGCTGTTTTATTTTTGTTTGTTTTTTTGGGGGGAGGGGGGTGTTGTAAACTGGGTCATAGGAGCACCCCATTTTATTTTGTCCTTTATAGACCGTTCCTACTGATACTATCTGACATGCTTTCTTATTTAAACTTTTCATCACAAACACACCTGGTGGAAAGGTTATACCCATCTGTAAACAGCTGGATTTTCTAAAATTAATGTATAACACTAGCACAATCGTGAAGTTTATAAAGTCATATTTTCACAGTCAACACCAAAAACTAATATATTGAAATGTATTCATAAAATAATATTGTATTAATAAATATTTAATGGACTAGCGCAGTTCTTACACAAACATACACTTCAGTCACTGTTTGTATGGAAGTGGCAGGATTGAAGCCAAAATGCAATAATAGGCCAAATGTTTACCACAGTACATAAAGCAGTGAGATCCTTTCCATCATGAAACTATTCCTCATGTAGTGTGAATCAGATGCGGTTATTGTATTCTGTTTGGCAGTTCATTAGTATGTACAGCTTGCTAAAATAATTAGTCAAGGATGGATCACCAGGCAGGAATTTGGATTATCATTTGCACTGGCTCGCAAAAGTGCATTAAACATCGTTCTCATCTGTTCCCATCGCTCTTTGTGCATTTGTTGCAGATGGAATCTGTGTACTAGATTTGATATATCCTGTAAAGTAAGACCACTTAAACTGAAGTATATACTCCAGGGCAGGGCCAGAAGGGTACAGTAGGAAGCTGGTGAATAATGATCTTTATAACAACTCACTGGACAGAAAAATAAATTTTTTTATGATTATGAGCTTTAAACAGTTGATGTAGTTAAATATTTTGTGCACCCAGACATGTGTTAAATTTTACAGAAAACATTTTAACCATATTCTGATTTTGTCTTCACATTCTGTATAAGAAGGCCATATAAGTGAATTCCCCTCCTTCTATCATTTGCCCAAACCATTCACTACAGCATATACACTAAAAGAATAAATGGTGACACAGTAGGTATCAGACGTGCACTTGTTTAATTCTTGCTTATTTCCTAATAAATGATTTGTTGTTAAGACCATTAAAAGCTTCATATTTGAGCTTTTTAGACTTATCCCGTTTAATTTTTTTACCCAGGAGTCTTGCAAGAGTAAGAGTGTAAATCAATCAGTCAGTTAAAGAGAGCTTTACACAGTGTCTTATGCTTCAGGCAAGTCATTTACACAAAACTGTGCCTGGATCAGGTTTACATTAATATAATGTGTTCAGTCTCTGATGAGTTGAACTGGTGTATTAAATCCAATCAGTGTCAGATTTTAAGGCTAGTGTCTAAAACAGAACAGACTGAGCCAGTCAAAGGGCATAGAGAGTGCAAGAGCACAAATAGTAAACTTTTATACTGCAGCTCTTTTAATGTCATACATACTTTGCACACACACACACACACACACACACACACACACACACACACACACACACACACACACATTTGTAGTGAGTTAAAGGAGTAGCTGATTTGATTGAGCTTCTGTAATTATGGAAATTCTTATGCATCAGTCTGAAGAGTGGAATGCATCATAGCAATATTTTTCTGAAGTTTGCTCCTTGGCTGTGCATGTGTGCATGAGGATGCTTAATGTGTTTGTGTGTGTGTGTGTGTGTGTGTGTGTGTGTGTGTGTGTGTGTGTGTGTGTGCGCATACAAGGTATGTATGACATTAAAAGAGCTGCAGTATAAAGGTTTACTGTTTGTGCTTTTTTTCGAGGTTGCACTGTATTAGTGATTATAGAATATCATCACATACATGATTTTTTTTCTGTGATTAAGGACCTGGGTTAGTGAGTAAAAGGTTAAAGAGTTGAAATTCTGTAAAGCTGTTAACCATCAACTGTTTCAGGAGTAGGGTACTATATTACTATCACAGTGCCTGCACTGACCTTGTTTAAAATTAGCAAAGATTTGCATTATATACAATGAATATGTGGATATGCATTAAGAGTATTGATTGTCAGTTGTCATAGCTTTTATAGCTTATGCCATTATAGCTTTAATGTAAGGATGTGTAGTCCTCTGACTCACACCGTTTTTGCTGCACAACTGAATGCTATGTTATTCTAAGTACATTTTCTATAATCTTTTAATGCACTGGCTGTAAGTAATCTAAGGCACTGACCACCAATCCTGTTCCTAAATCACTTCCCTTCTTTCTGGTTTTTAGTTCTAATCCGAACAGAGCTGATCTGGCTAATCAAGAAAACTGATTATCTGGAGCAGATGTGTCAGATCAGGACTGGAATTCAATTGTGCAGTAGGTAAATCTTCTGGAATAGGATTGGTAATCACTGATCTGAGGATTCTTACAAGCTCAAAGCACTGCCTGACAAGTCTAATAGGAATAGTATTATCCATGTATGCTGTATAACTTCAATTTAGTGTGATCAGTTGTATTAATATTCATGCCTTCTGCTTTGAGCAATAGACAATGCTACTAAAAAGCTTTACTGAAAGCCAGATGTAGATTATTTTCATATTTAGAGCAAGCAAGGTACGGTGGCTTGGAAGATTTTGCTGAGGTGGCAGGAAGAAGATACTGAGAGGACACAGATCCCATGCTCCTAGATGACACCAGCTAGTTAGATTATAAATTATTAATAGTCCATTATTAGAAGTATTAGTATTATATTATACTGTCTAATGATACAGTACATGTGTTAAATTGATGTTTTCAGTAGATATAATAAGATTTATGATAACAAACAACAGTTCAAAAAAGGAGACAGACACAGCTGGGAGTTATATACCTATTATATAGTCAGTATTACTGAAGTATTTTCCCTATTATAGCTGTCCTTTTCCTTTTTTGTGGTTTTTTTTTTTGCTCTATTTAAAAAATGAAGATCATTTTAAACTTAATCTACAGTTTGGAAATAAAGACAGGAAACACTAAGCACACAGGATACAGACTTATTTTCCTTTGAAATAGCTTTATTTATTTTAGATAATACTGACACATGTACTCAATAGCATTTACCAGGCTGGTTAAAAACATCAATATTAAAACTGTTAGAGGATCTTTTTTTCATGTCTTCTGGTTCTAATAATCTGATACTTGTAATCTTTTACACTTTTACAGAATTATACCATAACATCTACCGTTTTATCTGTCCTTTTTTGCGTCAAAAATTGTACTTATTATATTTTTTTATTAGAAAAAGAATAAAATAATCTACAGATGGTCAGTAAAGTCCAGAACTGCAGCTCTAGTATTCCGAAGTTAAGATGCTGAGAAAGAAACAGAGGATTTTAGATTTTAGACAGCAAAAGCAAAAATGTCACTTTTTGTTTCAGGTTCAAAAAGTGAGGTTACAAGAAGCATCGACAAACAGAAGAAAGTAAATTGTAACACAACAGAACGTCTAGGGGAAGAAGAAACTGAATAAACAAAACAGTTCCGACGTTAGCAGTGTGTTGTCTCTGCGATTAGCGTTCTACCTTAAGATATAATCCAAAAGCATTGTGAATTCCAGCAAGCAGACAGTCTTTCATCTCAGTTTTTTTGCTGACGAGATTTCCAGCAAACGCCCAGGACAGCGGATTATGAAGTTTGGAGAAAGGAGAAGAGCTGAGGAGTGTGATGGTCTTCAGTGGTATGAATGGAGTAGAACACGATAACCTGCTGCTTTGGGTTCCATATTATTTAAGCATTGTTGAAGTTGTTTTTGTAAGTCCTTCCATTTCCTATTTGTCTACTCCCACTTCTTATGACAGCAGCATGCCACTACCGAGTTACCTGAAAAAAAAAGAAATACATGGTTTACAAAAATTTAGAGTTTCCTTTCTATTCAATTACTTACGGCACAATCACACTCTGACACATACATATAATTTATCACAAGATTTTCTGTAGAGCCTGTAGAGTCACATGGCTTGGGGTTGACCAATCATAAATGCACTAGCTGGCTTATCGAACAAACCTTGTCCAGCAAGTCAGATTGTATATTGAACAGCAGTGGTTTTGCACATTTTTACCAGCAAGTAAAACCTACACTGCAAAATTTGAATCAAGCAGAGCATTTGACTAAAACCATGATGTCTGTGGGTTTGCAGAAAACTGAAAGCTGTTGTCAAACTGTACTGTGCTCAAATGAAGCCAGGGGAAAATGGAAGAAAGAAATGGCATTCAGGTATCTCTTAATAGAAAGAATAACATTCATGTATTCACTATGTACTTCATGTAGACATGTAAGTGATTTATACTGGGTCAGGGACATGGTGGGATTCAGAGCCAGGAACTCCCAGGAACTCTCTAGAAGAAGTATTAATAGACCCTGTAAAAGACACATCACACGCATATCTAGCACTAACCGATTTACTCAATTATTATGCTTTAAACATGACGGAAACATGATTGGATTCATGAAGAGTGTTTGTCAAAAATATATATATATATACACATATATTTTAAATATCAATGACCAAAAAAGCTATTAGCAGTAAATTAAGAGTTCATACGAACCTCAAGGCTGCTAGTGCCTGCCCTGGCTCTATCTTAACACTTATGATCCCTGTGGTAGCAGTACTTGTGCTCGGGCCTGCTTGTGCCCACCCCTCTGCTACGGCAGCATCTGATGCAGTTGGCACTTAACAGATTCATTCACTTAGAATATGGCATTTTGCCCAGTCTGCTGGCATGAGAAAAGGTGGCAGACATAAGAGGAGGGTGTAATGGCATGATGCCCAGTGCTCACACTATCTCTAGCAGGGTGCTGGGTGTGAGGTCTGAGATATTTGAATACATTGTTAATGAGAAGGCATGGTGTTTTCTACTCCACTGTGTGCCCAGAATGCATCCAAAAAGTTATATACATTTTAAGCAAAAAACACAGGATAATATTTTAGTTTATGATATTTTATATTTACATGTGTGACTTAAACAAACTAATTAGGTCAAGTCAAGTTTATTTCTATAGCGATTTTCACAACAGACATTGCCTTAAAGCAGCTTAACAGAATTTAATAGCTAAGGTGAATGATGTGTATTTATCCCTGATGAGCAGCCATGGCTACTGAATTTCTAAATAATTCTTTCATCTGGGGAGCATTGTGTTTCTGATTTTCCGATGTTGGATAGTAATTTGCCAACTACTACTAACTAATGTAATGCTGTAATTGTAATACAGGGAGTGCAGAATTATTAGGCAAGTTGTATTTTGAGGATTAATTTTATTTGAGGATTAATTTGAACAACAACCATGTTCTCAATGAACACAAAAACTCATTAATATCAAAGCTGAATATTTTTGGAAGTAGTTTTAGTTTTAGCTATTTTAGGGGATATCTGTGTGTGCAGGTGACTATTACTGTGCATAATTATTAGGCAACAACAAAAACAAATTCATACCCATTTCAATTATTTATTTTTACCAGTGAAACCAATATAACATCTCAACATTCACAAATATACATTTCTGACATTCAAAACCAAACAAAAACAAATCAGTGACCAATATAGCCACCTTTCTTTGCAAGGACACTCAAAAGCCTGCCATCCATGGATTCTGTCAGTGTTTTGATCTGTTCACCATCAACATTGCGTGCAGCAGCAACCACAGCCTCCCAGACACTGTTCAGAGAGGTGTACTGTTTTCCCTCCTTGTAAATCGCACATTTGATGATGGACCACAGGTTCTCAATGGGGTTCAGATCAGGTGAACAAGGAGGCCATATCATTAGATTTTCTTCTTTTATACCCTTTCTTGCCAGCCACGCTGTGGAGTACTTGGGCGTGTGTGATGGAGCATTGTCCTGCATGAAAATCATGTTTTTCTTGAAGGATGCAGACTTCTTCCTGTACCACTGCTTGAAGAAGGTGTCTTCCAGAAACTGGCAGTAGGACTGGGAGTTCAGCTTGACTCCATCCTCAACCCGAAAAGGCCCCACAAGCTCATCTTTGATGATACCAGCCCAAACCAGTACTCCACCTCCACCTTGCTGGCGTCTGAGTCGGACTGGAGCTCTCTGCCCTTTACCAATCCAGCCACGGGCCCATCCATCTGGCCCATCAAGACTCACTCTCATTTCATCAGTCCATAAAACCTTAGAAAATCAGTCTTGAGATATTTCTTGGCCCAGTCTTGACGTTTCAGCTTGTGTGTCTTGTTCAGTGGTGGTCGACTTTCTGCCTTTCTTACCTTGGCCATGTCTCTGAGTATTGCACACCTTGTGCTTTTGGGCACTCAGTGATGTTGCAGCTCTGAAATATGGCCAAACTGGTGGCAAGTGGCATCTTGGCAGCTGCACGCTTGACTTTTCTCAGTTCACGGGCAGTTATTTTGCGCCTTGGTTTTTCCACACGCTTCTTGCGACCCTGTCGACTATTTTGAATGAAACGCTTGATTGTTCGATGATCACGCTTCAGAAGCTTGGCTATTTTAAGACTGCTGCATCCCTCTGCAATATATCTCACTATTTTGACTTTTCTGAGCCTGTCAAGTCCTTCTTTTGACCCATTTTGCCAAAGGAAAGGAAGTTGCCTAATAATTATGCACACCTGATATTGGGTGTTGATGTCATTAGACCACACCCCTTCTCATTACAGAGATGCACATAACCTAATATGCTTAATTGGTAGTAGGCTTTCCAGCCTATACAGCTTGGAGTAAGACAACATGCATAACGAGGATGATGTGGTCAAAATACTCATTTGCCTAATAATTCTGCGCTCCCTGTATAATACAATACAATATTGTAAATTGATATTCATATATTTATTTCATTCACAGTGCTTGTCAAATGTTTGGAAACACCTGTTTTAAAAAGAGACAAATGCATGTTCCTTTTGTTTATATGTAACAAATGTCATTTTTTTATTAAACTGTTACTTTGGTAAATAACAATAGGTTTTGGATAAAATACATGCAGATATGTTGTGTTCTACTTCTACTAAGTATTTGCTTTGTAAAAAACAAGCTAACTCATTATATGCATGGAGGTTAAATGGGCATAAAAATCCTCACTATCATGGGCACCATTCTGTACATCAACACCATGCAATTTGTGTATAAATGCAAGAGTGTATAAAACAGTTATTCGTGCTAAGAGAGGATTTTTCAAGGAAAATAACATTGCAATGTGCATACTGTTTTGGAATAAACATTTGCACATTTATGTATTTTGTGGTCAAAGTAAATCTTTATACCATAACTTACATATACACAAAGTGAACATGAATGTGTCTCTCAAAAATCTTTAAAAAGAGTAGGTGTTTCAAAACTTCAGACAGGCATTGTATGTAGTACTATATATGAGGATAACATCATTTGTGTCGAATATTTGGATTGATATGATAAAATTATTAATACTGTAAGTCTACAGCTTTCTGATTAAACTCCAAGTAGATTCCTAAGGACTACAATGATTTTGGATAGGGGTTATGCCCTTAATAGGGGGACAAAGGATTCAATTGTTTTTCAATCATTTTTATGAACTTTTACTCACACCAAAATGTATGTTGAGAGTAGAATCAATCAAAAATGTGTATCTTGGGGCAGCTTGGCACACATTCAATCCGTGCCTTTAGTTTTTCTGGATGTATACAGTATCCTATCTATTACCTTACAACAGACACAAATTAAGCAAAGGTATTAAAGTTAAGTTATGCGGTCTCCTTACTGCAAATGGGTTTTTCCATAGTGACTGCTCTGGAGCCCGAAAAACCCTCTGCCTCTCTCAGAAAATACGTGTGTGTATTGTGTTGGACATCAGCTAATCTTTGCCCTTCAGGATTTATTTACTCCTGCAATCTCTGGATTTCCTTTGAAAATGTTCTCCACAAGACTTCTCTTTCTTTCTTTCTTTCTTTCTTTCTTTCTTTCTTTCTTTCTTTCTTTCTTTTTTCATCCATCCATCTATCCATCCATCCATCCATCCATCCATCCATCCATCCATCCATCCATCCATCTCTCTCTCCCTCACTCTGTCCTTGGCCCCTTGCTCTTCTTCTCTTTTCTCTGTGTTATAATGAATGGTCTGTCTGTAATGGGCCCATAAGAGCCTGCTCAATATTATTGATCAATTTGATTGATTGAGCATACAGTCCGGCTTTCATCATACTCTGTGTTCTGTGACATACAAAATACAATTCATCATCAAAAGCATTAGTTTGCCCATCTGCAGTACTAATCAGATTTCAAGAACCTCAAGCATAGAATAGTGATATGCTGATGTCATTTTCAAGTGTTTCAACTCATCAAAACAATGATCTAATGTAAAGGAACTTCACTAACATTTCTAAGTGATTTATCTCAAGAAGTTTATCATTGCTCGTGCCTTCTCATGACTATGAAGCTGGCTTTAGCAGTTATTACTCAAGTGTACACAGTCATTAAAACTCATTAGTCCATGTCATTCCTGAGATGCTTTAGAGAAACTGTGATCAGCCAATTGATTTCTTAGCTTCACTTTGAATTTGATCTTCTTTGGCTAAAGTACACTGATTTTTATCAGTTTAATCATTGCCAAACTGGGCTATAATCCAAAATAGATGAAAGTACAGCAAGAATGAGTCTTTAGTATGTAAGAAAGCATCGGTACAACGATTGCGAAGAACTAGCAGCATATCCTTAAAATAAAACAATAGTTAATCCTCCACACAATAAAGCATGGTTAATATAGCATGTGTCTAGAACTAAAATATACACTATATTGACGAAAACTTATAGACACCTGACTAAAAGGTTCACCTGTGCTTTTTTAACATCTTAATCCTTATTTAGTCCCCATTTGCTGTTATAATAACCTCCACTCTTCTGGGAAGTTGTTTCACTAGATTTAAAAGTGTGAATGTGGAGATTTGCACTCCTTCAGCCACAAATCAAGTAGTAATATCAGGTGAGGATTTTAATTCTTCCCAGATATGTTCAATAGAGTTGGGTTTAAAGCTCCATAGCAAACCATTTAACATCTACATGTACAACACATATGGCTGGAAGAGTCAGGTGTCCCAATATGTTTGTCCATAAATTGTATGTTCAATAGGACACCTTATAAACTGCATTATGTTGAACAAACATGACCCTCATTACATTTTATATTATGACCAAAACTGTTGTGAAGCATATTTTAGAAATATTGATGCACTTAGTTTAAACAAGTTTTATGTAATTAATTACATACATAATGTTAAGAGAGAGAAAAAGATATTATAGTACATTATATAAAAGTATATATAGGGAGATAAAGTTATAGTAAAATATTAACAGATCTTGTTTATTGAGACGCTAAGCAAAGCAGAGTTATAGTTAGCATTCCCATCATCACTTATATAATAGCAGCTTTTTACCATGTTCTCCCTCACAAACTTAATAATGTAAAATAATTTAGTTTATAGCTTATTAACAAGCAAGAAGACTCATCAAAATCAAGTATTTGACAGCATTGTGGTATGAAATTAAGTAAACAATCTTACAGCCTATAATATTGGATAGACAAATCAACCAAACAGACCAGAACACCATGGGTCAGAAGCTGTCTAGATGGGTTTTGAGGATTATGTGCTAGTTCTGCTTGTCTGATCTAATGTCCAGCTCATGACCACTTTGGCAATCCAGACTTGCTGTGTTTTAGACGTGCTTGTTTTCTCCTGTCACTTTCTCCTATCCTGTCTCCTTTCTTCTTTACAATGTCCACTTTGATTTGAGCCGGTGCTGTATTTAATGTCACATCCAGCACTCTTCGGATCCTGCCACAGCTGATTCCTCTGGTCTGCACTGAGCACATGCAGGAAGAGAGGAAGTAGGTCACAATGCAGGAGGTCTGAATGAGAAAGTGAGAGGAAGAAATATCCTTTTCCCACCTTGCTTGTGTGTCCAATATAGGAAGTTACATGTCCATGAAAGGATCAAGAAATAAAAGAATATAAGGACAAAATAAAACCAGATAAGATGTAGCAGGGTGAGCTCTAAAATTACACTGATTGAAATATAAGAAATTGGGCTCAAGAAAATCATGCAGCCACCAGGAGATTGAAGAGGATAAGGCTTGGTGCATTTTCTACTTCATTGTGAAGGGAAATCTTGCTTAATCCATTTAGAAATCAATCAGATTTAACCCCCGGGTTCCTGAGGATGAGAAATTGTAAATCCTTTGAAGAGTTGTTGAAAAATTCATGTGTTATCATAGCCTGAATGATAGTTCACACTCAAATAGTCTGTATATTTATATATTATGTATGAGTATACGTTTGTGTGCAGGGATTTTTAACCTGTTTTTATATGACCATTATTGAAATAAAACAGAATTAAGCCAGCATTAGCAGGTTATTACTGTTAGTGTTCATATTAATGATTGTTTACCTGTTAATGGTAATTGGAAATTGGGTGTTTGTCTGTTATATATTTCATCTTTTTTGTTAAATTCTTGATTTATTGTGTTTTTGGTAAGACAGGAAAGGGAAGCTGCTATGCCTTTAAACAGAGATTAAACTGAACACCAGAGAGAATAAGTGAGCACTTTAAAACAATCAGAGCTACTATTCCACAAGGTGCTGGATTACCAGTGTGTGAGTGTGTGTGTGTGTGTGTGTGTGTGTGTGTGTGTGTGTGTGTGTGTGTGTGTGTGTGTGCATTTGTGTGTGTTACCGTTTGAACATAAAGTACATTTTGCCTTTGTAATAGATGAATTACTATAATTATATACTATTTAATGAAGCAGCAGCATAAATGGATTGGCAGTGCAGTAGGCTGACACGTGTGTGTGTGTGTGTGTGTGTGTGTGTGTGTGTGTGTGTGTGTGTGTGTGTGTGCACTAACTAACCTTTGTCGTTTTAACCTTGTTGCCAGTACTGCAGCTCCAACCTGTGAGATCTGGAAGAACTTTACACTCTTCTCCATCCACACACGGCTGCATCTGACACCACCATTTCTGGGCAACTATAGATGCTGCATGCACACAAATAAGATAAAGAAAAGAATGCACATTGTTATGTGAAAAATAATAATAATAATAATAATAATAATAATTATTATTATTATTATTATTATTATTATTATTATTATTAGTAGTAGTAGTAGTAGTAGTAGTAGTATTAACATAATCACTATTATTGTTGTTGCTATATTGATAATGGTGATACTACTTCTACTACTACTACTCTTACTTCTAACAATAATAATAATAATAACAGTAGCATTTATTTAAAAAAATAACTAATGATACAAACCATGTATATGTTACTCAGATAACTGCCTGAATGACCCTGCCTGAATATGTGTACCTAAAACTTTATCAAGAAAACCTAAGATTTGATAGAAAGCAGTGCTGAGAAAGCAGAGCAGGGACTGAAGTCAGAGATGGACAGAGGGAGGAGAAGAAGGAGGATGGGGAGAGGGTTTATTTGACATTTCCTCTCAGGCAGGGTGTGGAGAAAGAGCACACAGACAATGCTTTTATGGTAAAGAAAACAAGATCAAAATCGATTGTGCCGTCAAGTGCCCGGTGTTGACACAGTATTAAATGAATCAGCCAGACAGAGATAGAGAGAGGCGAGTGCAAGAAATCGGTAAAAGAAAAGAGAGTGGTCTAAGTCTTTGTAAAATGAGTCCAGCATTAGACAGAGACAACAGAGCATTAAATTAATCACACGGCAAAGCGGAAGGAAGAGGACAGGAGAGGGAAGGGCAAAAAAACGGGATTGTTAATATTATTTTCGTGTCGGTTTCCAGAAACAAAAACAGAAAGTGCTTTTTTTCCTTCAGTGTTGCAGAATGCCCTGCGGCTCGCAAGAGGCATTTTTAATATACACACTTCCTTCAATACAGCACCTATTCATGAGGGTGAACAGGGTGTATGCTATACTTCCTTGCAAAACGTTTTGTATAACACATTTATAGGCTGACCTTTTTCAAAAGGTCAGGATGACAGTTCGAGGAAGTGAGAGAGGGAGAGAGAGAGATGGAAAGAGAGATTGAGAAAGGAAGTGATCTTACCATCGACGCAGGATGGAGCGGCTCTGGTCGTCCCGGCGACCTGTCCAGGTAGGCAGGAGCACTTGACAGTCTGAGATCTCTCTTCAATCTTGTTCTTATTGCAGCAGCGATGGGCTGCAATTACTTCACATGTCCCAGCCTTCACATGAACTGTGGCAGTATTGAACACATGCACAAACACACACACACACACACACACACACACACACACACACACAAACAAACACAAACACACAGCATAAATACAAATTCAGTAGGCATTCTTACAGGTAGGGCATATCTGCCTCTCTGTCTGTCCACTATATAGACAAATGTTTTTTGACACTCCACCATAAGATTAAGATGTGCTTTTTTAACAAGCCATTCCAAATTTTGTCAATATTTGCTCTTATGATAACCTCCACTTTTCTGGGAAGATGTTCAACTAGATTTTGGAATGTGGTACCTTGGTGCAGGTACTGATGGGAAGACTGTGGTTAATGCTCCAATTCACCAGATAGGTGTTCAGTAGGGTTGAGGTCAGACCTCTATAGAAGGGCACTTAAGATCTTTCACTCTAACCCATGTAAACTATATCTTCAGTGGGCTCACTTTGTGCACAGTGGCATTGTAAGGCTGAAAGAGGTTTTGCTCTCATAATTCAATTAAGAGAAAATTTTATGCTGAATATCGGGTGTCTCAGTACTTTTGTTCAAATAGTTTGTGTATATATAAATATATTCGCAAAAAATTTCAACCAGCACAATAAATAAAACCATGCAGCTACAGGTCAAGAGCTTTGCTGATTTTCACAATTTCCACACACAATACTATAGAGATGTCACAGAAGTGTGTGATAAACAAAGCCACATGCCTAATGAACTAACTATCTAACAGGAATGAGCTCAAATAAAAGATCTGTGCCTTTTTTTCTGTTTGTTGCTTTATGAAATATAGACTAATTCCCTGACGAGTGTGGATTTTGTATGTTTATTTACAGAAACAGCCGTTCCACACTATCCTAACAATTAGTGAGCCAGCCAGGAGGTGTAAAAGACCCACTGTATTCAAGTAACATTAGGAAGATCTGAGATGCACTCTTTTGCCAATTAGTTTTCATTTTAGTTTTTTTGGCTCTCTTAGTTTAGGTTTATGGTATTCCGATACAAGTACAGGTTTGGGTGTCTGAATTGTGCAGTAGTAGTTCGGCATAAACATAATTATGCTAATGACTGACAAGTTGTGAGTACAGAATCCTAGACATATCAATAAGAAAGTGCTGGGTCTTTGATCACAGGCCTGTCCAATTAATTGCTGCAGAAGACTTAGGACTTACATTCAAATGATCCAAGCACGAAAGGCATTAAGTAACAGAAACATGCAAAAGAGTCTGGATAGCAATTGCACATTGTTTATTTGTAGATAGTGACAAGTGCTGACATGTCAAATTATACACATCACACACATTCTCAAGATGATTTTCTTTTTGATTTGGCTGCAAAGGTCAGCTATAAGATTGTGATATTTAGGCGAAATCTGCACTCCCCTGGGGAGTAATACAGACATTCCTATATGAGCATTTAAGGTTTAAAATAGCCCAGTGATACTTATGCAAAATAGCAGGAAAAATTTACATAAATCTGGAGGCAATATTTGCAGCTGTTTACATGACAATATACGAATACGCCTGTGTCAGTGCGCTAACGTCTCAAAGAGACTTTTCAAATTGCATCATGTACGTGGGCTGGGGGGTAACAAGTACTAATAAATGTTGTGACAGCTGAAAATGAGCAGCACAGACTGAAGGGACACATAAAAGTAAAGAGTGTGGCATATTTCAGGAGGAGAAAGAAGTCTACAAACAAACATAATGACAGAAATGAAGATAAAAGAAGTAATCATAGTAATCAGGAACTCATATTTCACCGTGTTGTAGCGCACACTGTCTATCTCAATTAAATTTGATTTGTATATCACTTTTACTTTCAATTTTTATCACAATTGAAACCTGGCTGTAGATTTAGATCCCTAATAAGCAAGATAGAAGCTCATAAAAGAACACAGAATTTCTGTCATTATGTTCTGTGTTGAAATGAGGTTCAGTATGAGTATACTATTATTAAAAGTTCTGGGATAAACACAGGGCAGTCTGGGCAATTTGGTCTGTGCAGTTCTTAGGTTTAAGTCTGCAGCAGCTAGGTGAATTTTAACCAATTATCCAACGATGCAAACGGTAAGTCTTGGGCAAGAACAGATTTTGGGCATTGCTAATATTTAGGATTATCCACAACAGCAGAAAATGACTCAGCAGAAAGTGCAGAAAGCTTCAAGTATCAGGATGAGTAAATATGAGCACGCATGATATCATTACATTCTAAAACGTGTTGGGTCCAGCTTTAAAGAAGCTGTTACAAGTAAGTAATGCAAACCCAAGAGAGCAATGCAGCATGCACACAAGCGGAGTAAAACCTGATTTGATTTCTATCGTTCCTCTTTTGCTCTCTCACTCAAAAAACCCCCCCAAAAACCAGCTTGTCAATTTTCTGACAAAAATCGCAGAGCATAAGCTCCTTTACCATAAACTTTCCTGTGTTAATAAACTATTGCAATACACCATGACTATTACAGAAAGCATGTATAACTGAAATTCTTCTAAAAAAAGAAAAAAAAACGTTACCAAATCAACTATAATCCATTTTACTTTGTTTAACATGTATTTGTTCATGTTTAGCACCTACTGTTCTTTACAGTATTAGCTGTTACTACCGGAACAACACATCACAATGTGTGCATGAATATTATCATTCGTGTTACAGCTTAAAATACCGTCTATGTGATCTCAAAGGACAAAAATTCACCTTCCAGGCAATCAGATTTAAGCGTTTATCCATGCTCTCATAAGGAATAAATAATTACATGAATATCATGTTATAAGTAGTAAAAGAAATAATAATATTAATAAATTGTATATTATTAAAACTACACTTTAATCAGGATGTTACATTTGAATTTCAATTAAAGGAATGCATTCCTTATTAATTCTATATCGATTAATGCCTATAATAAAAAAAATAGTATTTATTTAATGATAAGTGTCAAAAGAAATAAAGAAATAATAAATTGAGAGTACAAAATTATAATAGTGTATGGCGATATGATCAAAATCTTTGTGCAGTTTGGTCATACATTAATATAAATACAGTAATCGTACTTAAACAGTTTGAGTTTACTCATGTTACCCAATATACACAAAAGTATTGGGACTGATAATAACTGTCTTTACCAGCTATATTTTGTTCTTCTCCAAACTGTTACCACAAAGATAGAGACACATAATTGTATAGGATATCTTTAGATGTGATCAAATTTAAATTTCACTACGTTTGAACCAGGAGACCCAAATCTATTTCGGCATGACAATACCCCTGTGCACAAAGCCAGTTCCATAAAGATGTGGTCTACATGGGTTTAAAAGGAAAATCTTAAGTGGTCTGCGATAGAGCTCTTATTTCTACTCTAATAAACAATTTTTGGATGAATTGGAGCGCTGACTACACCCCAGTACGTTACTCCACTGATGCCCTTGTGGCTGATTAAGCACAAATCTCCACAAGACCTCTTTAAAGTCTGGTGGAACATCTTAATCAATCTAGTGGCACATACGAATTTCATGGTCTGGATTCCACAAAATTTTCTTTATGTTAAGTATTTTGTATGCAAAAAATCACAATAAATACATTTAAATAATCCAGAGACACAAAAATCAAAAGACACTGAAAGAAGGCAGCTAATGCATCTATAAAATTTGCATTTAGGCATTGTTTATTTTAAAATAAAATATAAACTTTTAAAATATTTGACAAATATTTCTACAAATTTAGCCTCCGTTTTGTACCATGTATCAATAAACAAACAAACAAACAAACAAATAAATAAAAACCTAAAATGGACTCACATTACAGACTACTGTGAATCGTGTGTGAATCCTATTTGACTGATGTAAAGGTGAGCAGAGGGTTGCATACTGAGAACATAACACATTTTAAGAGCAGTTTAAAATGCAAGACACTAACAATAGTATAAGATTTCTTGTCTCTACATGTTATTCATGCTTGGATAACGTAGCCATGGTAATGAACAGCAAGATATTACTGGATATCAGTTTAGAGGAATTGTGCAGGGAAATCTGCAAGGACGAGGTTTCATTTCAGAGAGAAGCAATTGCTTTGTAACATTAATTAGCTACAAGATTACTGTGTCATTACATTTTTTATTAATTAATTAATTTTAATTATTGATTCCATTTTGTTCTTTTGATCTGATAGCTGTAATAACTAAGACAAAAGATGTCTTAATTTAATTTCACACTATCCGGATAAAAAATGTTATTCAGTGTCATGTAATAAAGGATAAGCATTATGGCAATGCGAGTGCTGATATTTTGAATAATATGCAAACATAAAAAAACACAAAACAAAGAACTAAAACACAAACTAACAAAGAAACCATAACCCGTCACATGAAGATGATAATACAATATCTGCAGAAGGCAACTGTGAAACAGAGTGTAGAGGGAAATGAGACTAATATATATATATATATATATATATATATATATATATATATATATATATATATATATATATATATGCTAATTCAAAGAAAAAAGTGATTCAGGTGCAGAGATCATGTAACACGGCATGTTGCTGCACTGGGTGCTGAGAACCATAGATCAGGGCCACAGTCAGTTGTTTCTTGTGCCATGAGCTCTAGTCAGGAGTTATAGTCTGGAAGTTTAAGGGCCCTGCTCAAGAGCCAAAGAGTAGCAGCTTGTTGAGGAATCTTTCAATCAGTAAACCAAAAACTTACCCACTTAGCATCCACTTCCCAGGACCACTTACGGTAACAGTACCAGTCAGTACCACATATGGCTGCAAAATGTAGGTTTCCCAATACTTTTGTTCAATAGAGGTATCATGAACGTTTATGCTTTACAAAATGGAAAATGCCAATAAAAGACAAATATTATTATAAGTCTGTATTCTGTATGCTTCTCTAACATCAGCCCATACATTGCATAACTTTAGATTACACTGTATAGGTAGTCGCCGACTTACGACCTATGCAACTTACGACCATTCGACTTTACGACCACAATCGCTAGCCGTGGTGCTAGGACGACAGTAAGAAACAAAATGGTGCAAATGGCATAAAATAAACAAAGAAAATGATGATATATACAGTATAACAATAATGAACGAAGATTATGATAAAATACTACTTAAAGATTTTTATAACATCATTTCACAGTACTGTACATATAGCCTACGCTACTTACGACCAAATCGTGTTACGACTGGTCTGTCGGAACCAATCAATGTCGTAAGTCGACGGCTACCTGTATTAGTGAGCTGCCTAGAGGACTTTTAATTCTAGATTCTAGCTTACACATTTACAAATCAGCAAAATATCTGCCTTTATAATTAAGTATATAGCAGCATTATACTTCTTTCTACAATCAAATGAAGGATTTTAAGTTACTGGTTCTGATTGCTCTTTCTATATTAAACACATGTGAATGCTCAACACCTCACAGTTCTAAGAAAACACCACTTGTTTGTTTTTTTTTCATTTAACTTTTTAAACTAGCTTCTATTGCCTTCATAGATTTTCAATTTTGCACTTCGTTTTCCACCTACACGCCATTAGCTTGTTAAGAGGCAATCCCGAGTTCTCGTCTGATGCATTAAAACATTTTGATTCAGATCAATAAAACACTAGTATGGCCTTCATTCTAAAATTCTCCATCCTCTATCTCCCGAGAGTCAGAGAACCACCGTACCACTTTACAGCGAAAGCAGAAAAACAAGAGTGTGTCATATATACATTCAGACACTCTGAGAAAACACCAGGAACATAAAAAGAAGAGCAACAGAGTGAACTTAGGCAAATACTCTGAAAATGGCAGACAATATGACAGTGTATGAAACAATAGACATATTTCTTCTCTCATGGGATCCAAACAAGCGAATGTTTTATCTTGTTACAGTATATGTGAATATCTTCCTATATATCTTAGAATTACTGTCACTTTTTTAATAATGGAGAAAATGTAATATTGGAGTAATAGAAAAAAACTTTTTCATAATTAAACATTATAAATTACCTAGAGTATTTGCTTTTTAAAAGATTAAAAAAAGGTTTACTGCCTTAGAGAACACCCTTTAATTATTTAAAAGGCCGAAAAGTATTAGATAACCAGTGCGAAAAATTTTAGCTGTTTTATAGTTAAGGCTCCAGGAACGCTTATAAAGATTGATGATGTTAGGTTATGTTATGTTATGTTATGAGACCAAAAGCTGGCTGTCTCAACCAAGAGGTTACGACTTGGGTGCTCTTTAAAAATCGCTTTTCTTTATAGATTCTCTGAAAAATATGTATGATGGAAAAATCAGGAGAGTAAACACTGTGCAAAAACCTTTTGAAAATAAATTTAGTTTCCATATACAGTATTTATTATAATATGAACAATGCTTTACACTTTATTCCAGATCTGCATTATCACTGTGTACTAGTCAGTGCTGCACTGTGCTACTGTTCTATTGTTCTTATTGCATTGTGTTGTTTTTTTGCACGTTTGCACGTCTTAGGTCTCCTTATGTCTTAGTTATGTGTTGTCATGGTTTCATTTCACTGTGCACTGTACCAAATATATATGGTAAAAATGGCAATAAATGTTCTGGACTTGACTTCATGATATCCTGAACATTGACAAGCATTTTCCAATATTTCGTGTTACAAGATGATTATAAATTACAAATTAAAGATTATTCAGCCTGTCTTTAAATTCTGTTACTTATTTTAAGCTTATTGTTTTTACTCATCATATAGTTTTTGTTTTTAGATTCAGTTGATGATTACAACAATCTGTGAATAGAACATTTTATTTGACTATATTCAAGAATTTAACTTGCAAGATTTTGTTTGTGGTGCCTGATGTTTCGATTTATAGCATGTTTATAATGTTCATAAAAGTTGGAACTGTTGCACAGTTTGCAATGTGTGAGCTTTATGTATTAGTTACATTTAGTTTTATTACATGCTTTGGTGGTAGTTTTTCAGCTCTGTCAATCTTTTGTAGGTGTTATTATTGTTATTATTGTGCTGTTTTTACTGTGGTCTCACCTGTAATATGCATGTTTTTATCTTGTATCTCTTGTTGAGGTTTGTGATTCTTATTTTCATTGTGTTTGGTTAATTGTTTGCACTTTATTTAATAAAGATCGGCATCTACATCCGCCTTCTTGACAATTTCGGAACATCTGCATTTTTTATTTTCTTATTTTTTATTTTTTATTTTTTATTTTTATTTTTTTTTTTTCATCAACCTACACAAAAAATCTAACAAATTTACATTTGATGTTAATTAATTAGTATTGCTTCTCTCAAATAGAGAAAATTTTATTTTTACAACAAATTACCCAAACTAAAGACAAAAAACACCAGGATAGTGGCAAAACACTATACTGAACTCTATTGAAAAAAAGCAAAACAATTGTTAAAAGTGTTAAACAATATTGATAGAAACGTGAACTAAAGGTAGATCTAAAATTGTCTTATACATCTTAGATCTAAATTTCAGACATTACAAGAGTCATCTTAGTGCTCTCATTCTTTCCAGACTAAACTGGTTATTTTTTTTAAACCAACTGAAGCAAAATATCACTGATTCCATGAAGGGTGCCAATATTTACAGACTTGTACAGATTGGATCATTGCATGACTGGTACATTTGTACAACAAGTGTACTAAACAATTTTTAGTGTCAAATCTTAATCCACTGAAGTAAAACTGTCAAATCAATATTAAATAGCCCTGATGGCAAAGAATGGGTTGTTGAACTGTAGTGTAGACATACAAACAGTTGGAGGAACACTTTTGTATATGTTTTTTTGGATGTGGTCCTATTACATATTCCCCTTACTTGAACTAGTAGACACAAACCTGCATAACACTGGCCCTGTGCATTAAGCCAGCTCCATGAAGATATGGTTTGCATGGTTTGGAGTGGAAGATCTTGAATAGTTGCTATAGCGCTCTGAACCTTATTGAACATATTTAAAATTAATGTTAACTGACTGCTGTAGGATAATTTATTAGTTAAATATTAACTATATTAAATACTTCAGTGGTGGGCCATGCATTTGGTACCTGTGGCTTCAGTGGGGACTTACCCGACTTAATCCACCTCCTAATACAACCACTATCACGTCATGATTATAGAAACCATCAATACTGTACAAAAACGCAATATAACAAAGCATGGCATTACAGAGAGAGAGAGTCATTTTACTGGTCTGGAAGTGGTAAACAAACCCTTTCCAGACTGAGACAAGCTAGCTAGCTTTAGGGTTCTCCTCACTATCTCTAGCTTTTCTTTAAAATGAACTTTTAAGTATGTCCGAGACCAAATCAATTTCTCTTCTTCTGTAGGCTGTAAAGGTTTCCCTCTGACCAACCAATCAGAGGATGGAAAAATGCTGACGCTATTCTGGGCCAGCTAGCAGCCTTGTGAGGCAATTATGAAATCTGATTGGTTAAAAAAACAGACCCTTGCTAATTCTCTCTATGGCCAAAGAGCCAGCAGTATAGACTTTGCACGCTCTGGACAGATTAGATTGACATGGCAGCACATAGAGGCTGAAATCTGATTGGACAAAAAATCTAACATCTACATACACGTAACGGAAACAGTGCAGCCAAGAGAAACGCTACAAAATGAAGAGAATAAACTGTTGGGAATAAATTAATACAATTTCATGGAACAAATATTAGAATTTAGGTTGTAAAGGTACTTCTGATAGTGTTTAGGCGAGCAGAGAAGGCTTTGCTGGCCCTGACCGCCCGCCACTCATACAGTATACTTAAAATTGTTAATAGTTAAAATCTAAGAGGCAAAAAAACGGACACAGAACACAGCAGCTACGGACAGATATTTTTTTTATTTGACCAGTACATAGTAAGAGTGAGTGAAATATTCTGGGCCAGAGTAGCCTTGAGAACAAAGCTCATACTTAAAGGAATTTGCAGACAAAGGGAAACCAGAAGACAGATTAGTAAAATCTTTAGCAGAATCTTCACTTGAGTGACCAGTAAGAAATAAGATATAAGCCAATAATCATGACCACTGTCATTCAACACTGTCATTATCACTAACTGGAAATGGGTTGGTATCAAGGAGGCATAATGCCTGTTTTAGTGAAAGTGTCAGAGACTTAAAGAACACAAACCATCCTGTTTGTTGGCCACATTCTTTTCAGGTGTAAGTGTAGAATTATCAAGAAAAAAAAAAAGTGCGCTTTTGAGCTGATTGTGGTTATACTGTGATAAACTGTACTTTGCTTTTTCTCATACAATCATTCTCACCTAAAGTTTTTTTTTTTTTTTTTTTAGAAGGATTATTTTTAAAACATTATTGGTACCAAAAAGCGCAGCTATTGCTCCAATACTGTACCCCAGGCCTCCTCAACCTACATCAGTGCATGAATTTTAAACTAAAACACTAAAACACGTGGCTAAATGCACACAAATCTCCACAAAAAAACCCCAAAATCTAGTGGAAGATCTGCCCAGAAGAGTGGAGGTTAATATAACAGCAAATGACGTCTAAAGGTTGAGTGGGATATTCAAAAAGCATTTTACAGTCAGACGTCCACATACTTTTGTCCATACAGTGAAATGAAATGCCAACAGTACTCAACCTGTATAACATGTGCAACATGTATGCGATGTTAGATAACTTTAAGAATTATTATAGTGCTACAATTACAGAAAGTGACAAAGCAAAAGGGAAAAAAAATGCCCCTGAGAGTCTGAAAGCTTAAGCTACTAACAGGGTTAAATACCTTACATTACCTTACCTAGACTAATAGGGAAAAAAGGATTCACCTTGGGATACACCCATTCATCACTGCCTAGCATCCTGTTCTGTTGCCCTCTGGTTCTGGTTCAGCAGCAGGGTTTTCTCAGCTCTCTGTTTGTGCGTGTGTGTGTGTGTGTGTGTGTGTGTGTGTGTGTTTGTGTGTGTGTGTGTGAAACTCAGAGGACTCAGTTGCAGAGCAGTAAACCTTTAGCTTCATGGAGTGTTGATTTCTGAACGTAGTAAATGTCATTTATTACAGCAAGAAATCCCGCAAAGAGCGAACCCCACTAACACGGTTCAAACTCTAGAGACCCAAATCAACCCTAAATGTCAAATGCAAATATCTCTGTTATTTGCTTCTCAAATGTGTGAGAAACAGGTTCGTTTTAGCTGCTGACAAAAAAAGCTTGAGCGGTCTGACACTCCTGACGGATGCTTCGGAACTAACACTTGCTTGCAAGGCCACAAGGGACTCTGTTAATTGCTCTGAGTGCAAATTAAAAATTTATTAGCGAGTCCTTGCAATGCAGTAATAATGACATCTCACTTCCTGCTCAGCCTTTAGCAATGTGTCATCAGCACTGCTTTGCCAAGCCAGAAGAAGTACTGTGACCTTGGAGTCATGGTGGACTTTGCAGCACGGTCACTGATAAATAAAAAATGTTTCCAATCTTATAATTATTTTTTACTAGTCAGGGTCAGCTTATGCTCTGTACTTTAATTAATGTCCTGTTCATATATTAATTTGTTATTATATTAGTATATGTATATGGGTATATGAGTATATACTGTATATAAGGGGTGTAACGATACACAAAATTCACAGTTCGGTAAGTTTTATCTATATACCAAGTTTATCTTGGTCTCATCAAACCACAGGACATGGTTCCAGTAATACATGCTTTTGCACAGGTTGTCTTCAGCACACTGTTTGTGGGCGTTCTTGTGAGCGAGCTTCAGAATAGGTTTCCTATTGGGATGACGGCCATACAAACTGACTTGTTGCAGTGTGAAGGTGTATGGTCTGAGCACTGACAATTGGACCTTCCGCTTCTGCAACCTCTAAAGCAATAAAGCAAAGGACTTAACTCCTTTGTTCAACCCTTGCGAGACCTGTTCTGAGTGGAATCCGTATTTGAAAACCAATGTATGACCCTGGCCACTGTACTGTAACTCGGTTTAAGGGTGTTACTGATCTTCTTGTAGTCTAGGCCATCTTTAACCTCGTTTTCAATGGAAAACGTATAACGACTGTATTTGCTGAATGTGTGTAAGCAGTACACACAAACAACATGCAGTAAAAAATGCAGTACATACACATTTATTGTAATAACACATCCACTGCTGCAAATCCCAGTTTAATTGAAAGATAAGGGTCCACTGATCAACATGCCTTAAAGCTTTTTTGCTCTAACCAAACAATAGTGTTGAGATTTAGATTCTTTTGTTTCAGAGAACTTGTTGGTGTTTGTATGTATATGTTTCCCAATAAATATCGCATAAAAAACACCATCTTGCTTGTAGAAAAATGGCTGGTAGAATATAGTGTTACAAAACAAATGACACCACACTCAAAAAAAAAGAAAAATGTAAAAGAAGCGGAATCTCGGGCTTAAGGCTACAATCTATAGGCAGGTGTCCTTATTATGCACCACCTATCATTTCAAACCTTTTATTTCCAGCCAGTAGCATTATGGAAACAACATGGCTGATGGAAAATGTAGCCAATGAGTGCAGGATTCTAACAGTATATTGGAGGATTTTATTCACCCCGTGTGTGATTCTTAGTTTTATTACTCTTTACAAACTATTACTGGTCACATGTGCACACAAACCAGGAAGTGATGCAGCTCTCGGTTCTGCTTAAACAGCTGCTTAAATCAGCTCGTGCTAACTTGTTTTTTTATTTAAAAAATAAAGAAAACAAAGAAAAAAATAGACAGTCAAAAAAGTTGTTTAATCTGAGCTTTGCGGAGCAACAATTCTAATTCTCAACTCCTCAGGGAGTCTTTGCCATGAGTTGCCATGTTGAACATCCAGTGGTCAGTATAAGAGAATTGTACTCAAATCATTTAACTGCTCTAATACAAGACACAAAAATTTGTATGGTCCTGTCAAGCAGACAAAAAACATGAACATGATGAAGAAGACGCATGGCTTTGCATGGTTGCATGATGTACAACTGTTATCACTTAGGGTGTACTCACTTTTGTTGTAATAATAATAATAATAATAATAATTATTATTATTATTATTATTATTGTTTTTTTTATAATTATTAATATTCAACTGTTAAGTTGTAAGTAACTACCACCTGCAATAGTATAAGAACATGTGCTGTATAAACAGTTTGAGCTCAGAAAATACATTCTAGACGATGATACTGTATAAGAGCTCTTTGTGGGCAACCTCTTTATTGCTAAGATAAACTCTATTCTGGGAGCACTGGTATGGATTCAGGAATTCAACCAGGATGGAATGCCTCTCTATAGCATCGAATCAAGCAAACAATGAGAAACATTTAAACACATATTTGGAACTAGGGCAATTTAAATTTGCTAGTCAACTTAATAGCATGTCTCTCAGTCACAGGAATAGCATGGAAAACACGCAGACAGTAACCCAAGCTCAGGATCGAACCGGGTACCCTGGAGCTGTAAGGGAAAACCATGCCGTCCAGACTAGTATATCTAATCCTATTACTGATCACATCTGCGCCATCAGGGAGAGTTTATAAATAGCTTAATTACAACGCTTACGCAATGCTCCTAGACTGAAATGTGTGCTATGTGAATGTTGTCATCAATGCTGCTACAGGTATATACTATGACTATTCCGTATAACCAATCCCAAAAAAGTTCCTACAACCTAAATGTTTTGAATAAAAAGACATTCTGCTCATTTATAGACATTGACTACAGTTGGATACAGTCTTCATCCTCAACAGCAAACTCATTTCAACTTTCTAAAGAAGTTTTCTAATTGGCCTTCTGGGTTTTCAGTTTGGACATGCTCACAATGCAATACATGCATGTGATAAAGAGCTGTCAGGCAGCCGTCTGTGCAAAAATAGCTGTTCTGTTGTCAGAAACATGTACATGCCATTGTTTCACTACTTGACGATGGTGAAGGCACTGCTTTGCGATAACCCAAAGTTTCTCAAACGTAATAAATTCTTGTAGTGATAAAAACTCTTGATTTTGACCCGTAAGTCTGCAAATGCACTCGGGCATAGACATTTTCTAGTGCGAGAATCGTGGATTGTAAACAGAGGACAAACATTCCAGGAACTATTGGCATGAGAATAACTCGTCCAGTGCCTGCAAAACAATATCATCTATTTTTAACGAGAAGCTGCAGTGTGTGGTTTATGGCTATGCGCCATCCCCTCTAATGCCAGTTTTTATAGGAGCATTGTGGCTCTCCTCCACCCCTGCCCTCTTCCTCTAAATGAAGCCATTACTGCAGACAATACTGAGGCATCGCCCCTTAACTATTCATGGAGGGCTAAAACCTGATTATAAACCGTTCTGCTGCAGCTTACGCTCACTCTAATTTGACAGGCCACAGCTGTCTCGCTACAGGAGACCAGGACCAACTCCCTATGATGCTTACGAAAAAAGCTCACTGAACGACATCTGTCCCTCTGAGACAGCTAGTCAGAAGCACACCCACACACTGTCAAAAAAATAAAAATACAAATAAATAAAAAAATGTGTAGAGACCCTGCCTGCAAGAACCTTACTCCTCCTACCCCTGCTTTGATACAGTGATACAGAAATGTCTAAGGAGAACAGAAGTCTTGCCATATCTCTGAAGGGGACAAAAAAAAAGAAATGGAAGGCTGAAGATGAATAACAGCATGATCCATAGTTAACCCTAATAAAGAAAGCTTTACTGAGTGCCCAGTCTTCAATGCACCGCACAGTTCGCTTCTAAAAGGCCATTTTAGAAGAAATTAGGTTGTGAAGAAAGTACAGTATTGAAGCCTGCCATCAACAAGCTGTGTCAGCTTTCACTCACACTGAGTACACATGCAATTATGCCACAGAAATCCTTTGCTAACAACTCTAGTCATGTTAGCAAAACATGAACACAAAATAAAAGAAAACTTGAATTTCAATAAACAATGAACAGATTGCTGGATGATGATTCACATGTACCTTTTTGGTCTTTGGTGAAGTAGTGTTCCTATTTCACACAGAGGGGAATGTGATGTAAAATGGCAACAGCACATCTGAGTCTCCCCCCCCCAGATGGCCTAGAAGGTTCCAACAAGCTAAATACTTGTCCTGCATCTGGTCTGACTGCATCTTGCCACCTTTTCTGGCTTTACTGTTAATCCAGTTACACTCAGCATGGAACATGAAACAACTTACTGTCATGACTATATCAGCTAGTCAATCAGTCACCTGCCACTACTGAATTGAAATACAAAAATTGCAGTTTGTTGTTACCATGGAATTATAGTCCTAAAAAGAAGCTTTACCTATTTCATAACATTAATGAATACAGTATTTAAAAAATAAATATAAATGTCCTTTTGATTACATCTGAAACAAGATGCTTTGCAGATAAAACTGTAATGTCTGCGCTTCACTCAGACATTATCAAACCCCTTTAACTAATCACATTGGTTAAGACAGATAAAGTGTACCTGAAAAGTCTCAATATTTAAACATGTATTGTAGATTTTTTTATTGCAAGTACCACATGCACTTAAATGCAACTCGTATTCAGTTTATCTCACCACTTGCACAGAAAAAACTCGTTAACTTTCAATTGCTTGTTGGACTTTTTTTTTTAAGAGCAAAAAAATAAAATAAAATTTTAATGAAACTGTGGGTAAATTAAGAAGGATTGTCAGGATGTCGTTGTTAAGTTGTGTCGTGAGTCAGAAACAAAACTAATAATAAGACTTAACAACAAATCAGTGCTGCCTGCATGTATGTCGCTTGCGTTGAAAAAACATTGACTAATTTGGTGCATTTTTACCCAGGACAGGCAGTTTAAATCTCATGAAGACAGTATAAAGGAGTTTAGGGGAAAATATATTATTTATATATAATATTTTTGGAAATTTTTGGAAATAAAAAACATAATTATTATTATTGGAAAAATGATTATAGGGCTAATTACTGGAAAACTGGCACAATTATCTTGTAATTTTTAATAGTATTATTAAAGTATTATATCATCAGGAAAATAATGAATAAAATAATAAAATAATAAATTAAGAATATAACTAAATGACATGATTTATGACTTATTATACGTATTACTGTATAATGCACTACAAGTGTTACCTAATGTACAAACTGTTGAACTGTATATTACGTATAAATAATATACGTATAATACACATATACATTTTATCTTCGAAAAAGGCAGTATCTTAGCTTCTTATGTTAATCAAAACCTTTAAAATTATTGCGATAACTGCACTGGGAAAAAGAAAATGTGTGCAGAATTTCACACTGCCTAGAAGACACCATTGTCTCTAGATTACAAATATTTGTGTTTAGCATAAAAAAAAGCCTCAGAAATGTTTTTGCTGAGAGCAAGAATGTGAAAAAAATATGAAGACAATGAAAATAACAAACTCGCAAAGACAGTAACCATTTCACTAGCACAGCTACAGCTTTTATCGATCTGCTCAATGGCTTCTATAAATCAGACAAGCACATCCATTCTAAATACAATGGCTTTATAGTGAAGGAAAACACATAGAGACATGCATTAGGGGATGCACACGTGCCACACACACACACACACACACACACACACACACACACACACACACACATTTTCTTTGCTTCAGCAAAGGCCCAACTGGCTGCAGACAATGCTCAGCTGCACCTGCAGGTTTTTTTTTTTTAAAAGGGTTTTAACCTGCAGTAGATCAGCAGCACCTCATCAGCCCCGAGCTGAAAATGCCACGATTGCCAACGAGACTGCTGAGCAAACAAAGGAGCATGAGCACAAAAGAAAAGTGCAAAGAGAACGAAGTAATGGAGACCCTGTATCATCCAGAGAGGAGCTTTATCAGAATATGTTAGTCAGCAAAACTGACTCATCAGCGTCCTACAGAGAAGAAGTGCATTGCTTTTTATTTTTATTTATAACAGTAGAGGGACAGAGTGAGAGAGTAAAAGAGACTCCAAGAGAGAGACTTGACAGGCATCAACTTTTGATATAGTTTTTCGATAGTAATAATAATGAAAATCAAATCCTTGTAAATCGCAAAACATTGATTAATAAATAAACCAAAACATTTAATCCTGTATTAGAAAAGATAAAAAATAAAACATTATTTTAAGAGTAAGCACAGTTAAAATGATCAATGTATAATGCCATTTATTTGCACACAAGTATCCACTCGACACAAGAATCCTGAGTCCTAATAGCCATCTCTCTCTCTCTCTCTCTCTCTCTCTCTCTCTCTCTCTCTCTCGCTCGATCGTTCTCTATATCTCACACACTCGCACCTCACAGCCTGTATCTGATCACCTCTGTGATAAACACAGACATCATGGTGAGATCCCGTAATGTCGGTAAATTACCATCAGCGTTGTTGAAGCAGTGCTGTAATTTGTAGTATGATTTAAAGCAACTGCTGTCAGAGAAGCCGTGTCTGACTCGCCGTTGCTGGGAACGCGAGAGCGAGTGTGAGTACGAGTGCGCCCGGAGGAAGCCACTTATCACACACAAACACACACATACATACGCGCACAGTGCCTCTGATGTGGAGTGGTAATACAATCCTGGATTCATCAGCCTAATCGATTAGTGATATAATGCTCTAATGAATACTGCATGTGAGAGCAAGGGACGTTGTGAATGCACATGTGGGAACGTGAGGAAATCGTATCTCATCTTTAGGCGCTAGGGCAAGGATGTGAATGAAAAACAAAAATGATATAAGCAATTAATTTGATAATGTGAAGTACATATGCAGCATTTGGCAGGCTCTAATTCAGAGTGACTTACACTTATACAACTAAGAAGTGATGGGTTTAACGGCCGCACTCGGGGGCCCAGGAGTGGCAGAGAATTTGAACTCATGGCCTTCGGATCCAAAGAACAATACCTTAAGAGTTACTTATAGTACACCAATGGTGGACAGTTATGAAGTATTTTCACTTCGTTGCTATCTGTACTTTATAAGAATATATTCATGTTGGGAAACCTATCTATCTTTGAAGTCAAGTAGGCTTTTATTTATTATTCCAACCATATTCAGTAAAGTACACAGTGAAACAAAACAACGTTTTGTTCCCTATTTACATTTACTGCATTTGGGAGATCCAGAGTGACTTACAATTATCTCATTCATACAAGTGATCAGTTGAGGGTTAAGGATCTTGCTTAAGGGCCCAGCAGTGTCAGCTCAGCTGTGGTAGGATTTGCAAAAAAGTAACACAAAGCACAGAACTACACAAAACTAACTGGGGAATGAAATAAAGTGACACAAAGAAACTTGTGTTTTACTTTACTACATTTCAGAAAAAAACACGCTGTTCCTTGCTACTTTGAAGTGAATACATAAATTGTGTCAAGAACCTGTCATGGGAACACATGCATTCTTGCAATAGATTCCCCAAAGTAAGCCTTCTCTCACTGTGTGCCTGTAACCATAGAAAATGCTCTCCGGAAAAAGATACCTGTAAGGTGGTAACTTAGTGGTTAAGGCATTGGATTCGGGATCTGATGATCATAAGTTCCCTGCCACACCAAGCTAGTGGGCCCTTAAACAAGACACTTAACCTCAAAGCTGATCAGTTCTATGAATTAAATATATAAAAGGCGCTCTTTATAAGATGTCATAAATGTACAGAAGAAGAAATATTGATTAAATAGATTAGTGCTTATACATTTGATACTTAGGTATTTTCAAAAAGCTAGGGTGATTTTATGTAAGTAGAAATGTAAAATGAGTACTTTTTTTTATAATGGATTGTTATTAAAGCAGGAGATTGGCTCAAGCACAGAAACTTCATACTTCATCTATGACTACTAATAGGATGTTAATGAGTAACAAAATATATTATGGCCTGAGTTCATTTCCTGAGTCATTATTATTCATTCAAATTTTCAGGAACATTTTCAGGAAATCCTAATGACTAATAATGCCTGTTGTCATTCCAAAGACTTCATAGTTGTACACTTCATTTAGTGAAATAAATATACTAGTGAATAAATGGCACAGAAAACGTCTCATGTTAGCTCTGTGTATAACAAAATAGCAGATGTTCTTTCGTGTATGAGTGACAAATGCATGAGTAATACGAGTTAAAATGATTTTATCTCCATTTTCTGTTCTGACATTTCATCATCATCATCCTCATTTCAGCATTGCATCATCAGAAGCGAGGCTTGTTTTGAAATACTAATGTATAACAATTAATGATACACTGAAATACCTCTTTCACTTGATGGTTTGTTACTTTGACTCAGGAATGTGAATTAGGATTTTCAGTCATCTTGGTCAAGGTGTCTTATAGTGGAAAGTCAGGGTGACCTGTAATAGTGAGGATATTCTGCCATTGGTAAACCACATAAAATACATAAAAATTTATTACTTTCAAATTGCGTGTGCTGCCTTTGTTCGCTTTGTGCAAGCACATGAATGTGAGGCCCTGGATGCATGTCTGTGATATGAGATAGAGTGTGTGTATATGTGTGTATTTGTGTGGTTGTGTTTGTGGTAATGTGGATAAGTGGGTATGTGTGTGAGTGTATGTGTGGGTGTAAGGAAGGGTGAGTGCGTATGTGTTTGTGGGTGGGTGTGGATGTAACAAATGGTTCAGTCCTGCCAGCATGTGACTGAGTGGAACAGCAAAGTGAATGGAGCTTTCTATCAGCGCTATACATCTGTGTGTGTGTGTGTGTGTGTGTGTGTGTGTGTGTGTGTGTGTGTGTGTGTGTGTGTGTGTGGCGTGTGTGCATGTGTGAGACAGATTAATCACAGTCCCTTGAGGAGCCCAGCAACCCTTATACATTAATACTCTCCAAAGTTATTAACTCCCCAGGCAGAACGAAAGAGAGAGAAAGGGAACGGGAGAGAGAGAGAGAGAAGAAAAGAGAGAGAGAGAGATAGAGAGAGATGGATAAAACCTCCTGCTGTCGTGTTGGTTAAGGGCTCTCTGTCATCATTTGCAGCCATTCCTGTAGCCGATCATCAGGGAGGGATTGTGGCAAAGGTGTAAAGAGAATCTTGATCACAGCTGAACCGAGCGTCGAGGCACGCCTCATATATCACGCACATGGCGGTCAAGCATGGAGGAGATATTGCTAACCTCCCACTAAGTGCTCTCTAAATCTAAATCTTATTTTCTGTATCACGATAATGTTCATATAAGCAAGAAATGCCCACTAGGCTTGTCACAGTTTGTAGCTGCGCCAAAAATACTCCAATCTCTCGCCTGCTATTGATGACATCTACACTTTCTCGTGCGAGAACAAGGCCAAAGCCATAATAAAGACCCCAAACCACCAAAGTCACAAAATATCCCTCCCTCTCAGGAGCAAAGGGAAAAAAATTGAAGGGCAGATTCAATCCTCAAGCAATCCATATCCTGATCACCATAGTTCCTTCCCCTGCTAATATTTGCGGATCCTGAAAACGTGTAATTTCTGCAGCTACTTTACACAATTTCATACAATATCGTATTGCCTTGCTAATAGCTTTCACACTCAGAGAATATACAGTAGTAGTTTCATGTGTTTTTTCCTTTTATAAGCACTTTCATTGCTTCTGCAACCCACAGCTTATATCTTAATTCAAAAATTGCAGGATGTGCACATACAGTACCTACTTGATATGTTATCAGAGCATGGTGCTATACAGTACAGTGAGGAGTAAAGGGCAGGAAAATGTACTGTACATTCTATTTCAGTTAAACAGACACATAATTCTTTTTATCTAGGTCGGTATATATTTTTTAAGTAGTACAAATAAAAAAATTACAGACTGTACATTATTTTTAGTGTTAAAAACCTAAAAAATATTGAGGTAAAAAAGTTAAATACATAAAATCTGTAAACGTATACAATTGTAATATTTAAGTTTAAAATTGACTGCATGACTGTTTCATACTATACCAAGTAAATATAGTTTATATGTTCCCATCATCATTGTTTTTAATAAAATAAATCCAGGTAAGTCCTGTATGGACATATGGTTGAAAATAAAACATTGGTCTCTGAGTTTTCAGAGCTAACAATTGCCGAAGGGCAAAACACAAGGTTGTATACCTCAATTTCCCTTCAGCACACCCCAGTGGACATTTTTTCACAAAACTGCATTAAAGCACAGTGAGGAGTGAATAATTATTTTAGCCATTATGGAATTGGAAAAAAATGATGGATGGAATGTTCAGGAATAAAATATCCCAGAGATATCTAGGAAGTGTGTAAAATTGATTTGAATAGTCAAAATAAGCCTGCTTCAGCATAAAACTGGAATACATCTGACCAGATACATTCTTTTTCTGAGATAAACTGTTTTTATACAATCCCAGAAATTTGTGATTAATATTTAAAAAAAATCTTGTTTAGTTCATATTTGCTGCAAGTTACATCCCCATGCCTTTGTGTAAATATTGTGTAATTGTGTGTGTGTTAATCAAATGATTAATTAGTTACAAACTAATTGCTATGAATGCAGGTGCCATCAGTTGTCTTCTTATAAATTACTTGCTTGTCACTGAGTCAGTGTTGTTGTGGTAAAGTAGCCATTTTTTACCAAACACCAAGTAATTATATTACTATACAAGTATGAGTTCTTCACAAACTGTTAAACATTAAACTGTTAGTTACTTTAAAACCTAATCTGGGAGATCACAGGGAAATGTATGTGAATATTTGATCTGTTCACTGGTTGCATATGTCAGATGTATTGCATGACTCGTCCAGAGAAAAGCTGTTGCTATCAATCATTGTTTACTTAATCAACTGAGTCAGTGTAAAGGTGAAGGATAGATGAAATAGGCCAATTATTGAAAGGTTTGATAGATAGATAGATAGATAGATAGATAGATAGATAGATAGATAGATAGATAGATAGATAGATAGATAGATAGATAGATAGATAGATAGATAGATACTGTATTTTTGTATTTTAAAAATACAAAAAAATATTTTTAGAAGAGAGCATGACATTTCTGTATTTATATTATTACTATTCTGTAATTATATTATTGCCTGTTTTTATATTAAACATATTTAAAGGTAGAAGTTCTCTACAGTGTATTCGACTTCTACCTTTAAATATGTTTCATTTAATTACAGCCATTATAAAGTGTTTATGCATATTACTTAAATGTCTTTTTCATTATACACTGCCTGAGCATCCTTTTAGAAACACCTATACACTTACCCATTCATGCAATTATCTAATCAGCCAATCATGTGGCAGCAGTGTGATGCATAAAATCATGCAGATGCAGGCCAGCAGCTTTGGGTAATGTTCACATCAGCCATTAGAATGGGGAAAAAATGTGATCTTAGTCATTTTGGCACGATTGTTGTTGCCAGATGGACTAGTTTGAGACTTTCTAAAACTGTCGATCTCCTGGGAATTTCACTCACAAAAGTCTCTAGAGTTTTCTCAGGATTGTGCAAAAAAAATAAAAATAAAATAGAAAACTCCAGTGAGCTGCAGTTCTGCCAATGAAAAGCCTTGTTAATAAAAGAGATAAATGCAGAATGGTCAAATTGGTTAGAGTTAACAGAAAGCTTATAGTACCTCAGATATGAAATCTGCACAACTGAGGTGAGACGCACAGCATGTCAAACCTTGAAGCAGATACACTATGCAGCAGAAGACCACATCGGGCTCCACTACTAGCCAAGAACAAAAAGTGATGGCTGCAGTGGGCACATGCTCACCCGAATTGGACAGATGGAGATTGGAATGACATAGTCTGATTTGATGTATCATGATTTCTGCTGAGGCACACAAATGGTGGGACCAGTAATTGGCACCAAGGGCATGAAAACATGAACCCTTATGTCAACAGTCCAGGCTGGTGGAGGTTGTATAATGCTGTGGGGATTTTCTCAGGATCGTTAATACCAATCAATCAAAGCTACAACATATTTCAGTATTGTGGTAACCATCTGCATCTCTTTATGGCCATAATCTATCACTTTCTAATAGCTACATCCAGCATGATAGTGCAAGATGTCACAGAACAAAAGTTCAAGCTCAAACTGGATTCAAAACATGAATCCAGTGTCTAAGTCCGTCCCAGTCATTCAATATGAATTTAATAGAACCATGGGGCATGGGTTAGAACAGAAGATACATAGAATGAAATTGCCCTTGAAATATCTGCATGACTTCTGTGATAAATGGACAAGGGATGTTTCTAAATCTTAAATCTTGTATTGTAACATCTTAAATTAAGGCATTCTCATTCAAATGAAATCTCCAGCCAGAGTTTGTATAGTGTTCCTAAACATGAGCGTAAAATGTTCAAATCTTCAGGCCTTTCATGCTGTAATAAGAACATGTATGTAATTTAATGTAATTTTATTTTATTTAATTTACATTTTATTTAATTTATTGTTTTTTTTATTTCAGGTTCTCAACCACTGCAGGGAATCGTGTTCAGTGACCAACATCTCTCAAGGACACATCTAACATTTTATTCATTAAAATGTATCCAAAATGATTTGTCCTTACAGTATCCTGCCCTCTAAACTACTTTCTTCGTAATGAATGCACAGGGACAATATTTGCGAAGTGGCCCCTATAACTTTAATGTCCATGTTGAATTTAATGGTAGATCATATCGATTATCTGAACAGATGCAGAGAGTAATGACATATTTAACCGCCGTCCACATTTAGTCTCCTTCAAAAGGTCAACTACTATTAGGGCATATAAATAGTTAATAAGTTGTAATATATTAACAATAGCTTAACCCCTAGAGCAAGGGCATCCTCATATTGAAAGACATCACTCTGCCTTTATATATATATATATATATATATATATATATATATATATATATATATATATATATACACACGTCAGTATGTGAGTGTGTGTGCATGTGTGTGTAAAGTTCCTTGAGCAATCTTTTTTATAGGATGTCCTTCATACTTGCCACAAGCACACAGTCACACAACTGCAGACACACTCTCATCATCTAATCGTACGCTGAGCTATTTCACTTAAAGCACCTTCTTATTTTATCCTTCGTACACGGGCTATTCATCATCTTGTCTCGAGTGACAAGGAGACGTAGTCCTTGCCTAGTCAGCCCTTCAGAGTGGACAAGAAATCACAAAAGGAGACTCTCCCAAGAAGTAAAGGAAGTAAGATGCTCTAGAGGCATTACAGTTACTATTTCACTTATAAGGAATAAAACATTCCATGTTGTTATAAGAAAATAATTAACGCCACAGTAATCTGATGCAACCAGGATTGAAACTGGACTATTGTTACCAACATGATCAGATTCATCTCATCAACTGAATAAATCCCACAGTGTAAAGATTATACATTTTAACTATTTTTAAGTTATGTTAATTACTGGTAGACAAGTAAAATCCTTGTCTACCAGTATCCTTGTCTACCAGTTATTTTCCAGACCACAGTTAACTTCACTTCCCAGAGTGCACCAAATCAAGGAACCTGAGCACACTCTGAACAGGAAAAGAAAGGCCTGTCTCATCCGAATACTGAGAAGTCACACCTGTTTACACACACACACACACACACACACACACACACCACTTATAAAAAAAAAAAAATTATCATAAAACACTTTTCTGTGTAAAACTACCGTAATTTCCGGACTATAAAGCGCACCCATATATAAGCCATATATATATATATATATTCACATATATATATATATATATATATATGAATTTGACAAAGATTTTTATTTTGAACATAAATAAGCCGCACCTGTCTATAAGCCTGAAACTGTCTACACTGAAACTAATAAACTTTACACAAGCTTTAACGAAATACAGGGTCTGTTACACGGTGTAATGGGTGAAATATGTTGTGGCTCCTTTAAGAGCAAAGCGGCATTTTGGAAATAGCCTGCCGCCGCATTTTTCCGGTATTACTGCATGTGTGGAAGACCGAAGATTATGTCCTTATTATTTTCTGATGCTCATTTCTAAGTTTATTTGACTAACCCGTAACGCTGTTGCCAAGAAAAATAAAAAAGCACGAGTTTTGGAAACCTGTCTGTGCTTATATGATTTCTGTTGCAACTGGAGTTAGCAGGCTCTCCCTTCACCCAGACTCAACGCGCTACAACAGCTTGTATCTAAACAGTAGCCCACCAAGAAAGTAATTGTTCACTGTCTTCCTCCTTCCTTTCACAACTATTTCTCTCGAGAGTTTATCTTTGGCATCGCGTGCGTTTAAAAGTCACCACGGGTGGAAGTTTTTCTCCGATGCCGTGCAGCTCAGAACACAGGTGAGGTACGTTTTTTTCGTTTCCGTTCGGACATTTCATTGGTCTAACGTTTCTTCGCTCAGTTTTTTGGCTTGAAGTTTGTGCAACTGGGAAAAACCCAGGAAAAATCCATAAATTATCCGTTTCGTTGTTTAAGCTGCGGGGTTCAAAACGTGGGAAAAAAGTAGCGGCTTATAGTCCGAAAAATACGGTAAATGATTTAGGTTGCTTTGCTTTCCCTTTTTTTTTTTTTTTATTCTTAGTACCATTTGGTGAACACCATTTACTCCTTCACCAGTTTAAATGAAATCTTCATCTGCAATTGCATCCTTCAACAATACATTGATATATCTGAGACAATCTATGTAACATTGTAACATTGACTTGCAGCATTGTGCATACTGCTGTTTTTTGTGATGTTTTGTTGCACTGCTATTGTCCCACATTGTCTCGCATAACTTATTTGACTATAGATATATAACTCCTTATTCTGCACACCAGTCTGTCTGCACAGCGTTACCATTACTCACTATGGCTTCTTACACTCTTGCATGCTCATTCACATTCACATTTTGGACAAGACTATGCTTGCATAGTATCATAGTATCGAGACTAGGTTATAAAGTCCATCTATATTAAAGGCTATCAGACTGGATGATTCAATTTACATTTCTGTAAGAAAATATGATGTCTGATGCTTTTAAATTGACAGAAATAAACTTTGTTGTGTCTCATAATATATGTTTCCTTTATGCCTAGTTTGCAGTTGTATACATAACTTTAGCCTTAATTCTGTCTGATTTTAGACTGTACATCTTGTTCTAATTTGCATCCAAACAAAAGTAGCTGTGAATGTCTTTCTTTTCAAAACATGAACAGAAGCTTGAAACATTAAAACAGAGGCTGTTTTGCTCTTTAATGAGGGCAAAACATGTTAATTATGGCCTTCTCAGTTGCAGGCGGTTCACTTCACATCTAGGCCTTTGGTGGTGTTCTACCTAAAGCATTCCACTTCTTAATACCATCAGTATGACTATAGAAACCATCAATATTACACAGAAACGCATATAACAAAGCGCTGCATCAAGACAGGTATCTTATGCAGTGAGAATTAATGCCATTACCAAGAAATACAATGAACACAATTCAAAAAGTCTTCTTTCACTGCAGCCACAGCTTTGCACCTGCATACATCATCTCTAGCAGAAGCTTCGATATCAACCTCATGAAAATTCCCTGGGTTTTCCATGCATTTTTGCATTACGGTTTTTCTGGTAATTTAAAATGAAGGCAGATTGTGTGTTTTTGTGCAAATTTGAGAGAAGAGAAAATACAATTAAAAAGCTTAATAACTGTTTTGAACTGTTCTGGCCGGCCTTTCCTCACGATGTCAAGCTTTTTTTGTCTGTCTCGTAACTGTCCTTGTAAAGATAACTGTGACCAAATCAATTTCTTTTCTTCTGTCAGTCATAGTAGAATCAAAACGCAGCTATTAAATCTGCACAAATATGTTTGAACTTGTGCAGTTTGCAGCAGATGCGGTTGGTGAGCTCTGACTAGCGCACTCTCTGACCATCCAATCAAAGGACAATGAAAATGCTGACATGATTAGACGCCTTCTAAATGGCTTTGGAGTAGCCATAGACATAGACAGCCCCCTAAGGAACAACGCACCTGAGAGAAACACTATCAAATGTAGATTATCGACTATTGGAAATAAATCGCTACATATTCATGGAAAAAATACAGTAAAACATCAATGTCAGTGATTATCAGTCAGTGATTATGATGGATCATGCTGTTTTTTTTTTGTTTTTTTTTTACAATTTTATAATCATTCATTCAATCATGTAATTTATTTAAAGTCCAGACTACAATGAATGTAATATGTAAAGCTCCTTATACCGGTATATGAAAAATAAAATTTGAAGAAAGCTAGTCTCTGTGCACACTGTCCATATAGAAGCTATAACATATCAGAAACAGCACAATAATATACAGTATACATTACATAAGCAAAAGTACACCTGACTAATTCTGTTAGGTTTAAACTGTTAGCACAAAGCTGAAAACAGATAATTGTCCTAGGAGACCCAAACCTGTTCCGGCACGACAATGTTCCATGCACAAACAAGCTTCCATGAATATACGATTTACATGGGTTGAATAGCAGATCTTGAGTGGCCTTACTATAGAAGTCTGACCTCAGCCCTATTGAACATCTTTGGGATGAATTGGAACACTGACTGCACACCACTCCTCCTCCTGACTTTACTAACAGCCTTAAGGCTGAATGAGCACAAAACTCCACATCCTCACTCCAAAATATAGTGTTAACATTTTCCCAGAAGAGGTTATTAAAACAGCAAATGGGAACTAAATGTGAAATGGGATGTTTAAATAGCACATGTGAATCTTAGTCATTTGTACACAAACGTCTGCCCATATAATGTACCTATGATATGTATTATCAGAGCGGCTGTCATATAAAGTGTGTGTGTGTGTGTGTGTGTGTGTGTGTGTGTGTGTGTGTGTGTGTGTATATATACATACTGTATATATATAATAAAATCACTTTGTTAAATGAAGTCGTACAAAAAGCTACAACTTTGACCTTTTAACTTTTTAGATTAATTGCATCATGTAACTGGTTTCTATGTAGAAACAAACACAATGTTTTTTTTTTTTTTCAGTATTGCTTGTGGAATCTATACTGAGAAGTTCTTCCCCATGTGTTTTGTGGCTATATTCAGCTCTTCCTGCAATATTACTCTTTGTCTGGCACTGCCAGGAAAACACAGAGGCATCTCTTTTAAACAACACCGACCTGGAAAAGGGTGCAGGCATCGATCCTGGTCTGTTTCTGAGGCGTTTTGTATTTTGGATCATCTATTCCCATTGGTCCCTGATATGGAATTGACTTTGTAGACCACTGAGTTCAATAAAATCCACCTTCTACAGATTAAAGCTATGGCAACCGTTTTAGCAAGCTTATTGTTTTCACCCTACTACAACACCAATCAACAATTACAACATTTCTCTTTCAGTTTATTCAGCTCTTATTGTTTTGTGTGTGTGTGTGTGTGTGTGTGTGTGTGTGTTATTTAAAGATTATATAGTAGGTACTTGAGCAGTTTGTCCTTCATGCATGTTTGTGTGTGAGAGAGACTACAGTATATAAAAAAAACATGATCTAAGGAATTGATGTGCTTTTCATTGGAGTCAGGTTGCTGTGTGTCAGTGGGATCAGAATATTGCCAGGAAAACCAGCACATTTTAGGTTTTACAAGCTGCTTTTATCTCCTTCTGTGTGTGTGTGTGTGTGTGTGTGTGTGTGTGTGTGTGGTGGCGAGTGGGTTGGTGGTAGTTTGTGGGTGTGGGTGGTTGGCTGGGTATACGAAAAATAGAAGCAAGGGCAAGTGATCATTAAATGTGATACACAAGGACTGAGGCAGTACACTGTACACTATATGGACAAACGTATTGGGATGCCTGACTTTTCCAGCTATGTGTGGTTTTTCCCCGCAACGTTGGAGGCACACAATTGTAGCACCATTAAATTTTCCCTTAATTTGAACTAGGAGTCCCAAGCCTGTTTCAACATAACAATGACCTTGTGCAAAAATTAAGCTTCATGAAGTTATAGTTTACATGGGATGGAGTGGACAGTTTACAGTGTTTTGCTATAGAGTTTTGAACTTAACTCTATCAAACACCACTGACAAACTGGAACACTCACTGCACCCCATGTTTCTTACCCTACATCAGTACCTGACTTACTAATACCCTTTTTGCTAGAGCACAAATCTCACACAAATCTAGTGGATCATCTTACCAGAAAAGTAGAGGAACTACATGTGAAATTGGATTTAAAAAAAAGCACATACAAATCTTATGGTCAGGTGTCCACAAACTTTTGTCCATATGGTGTATATATGGGTCACTAAATCTCAAGTAATGCTTTCGGTATCTCTGCATGAAAGCTCCATCCAATGTGACCTGCATATTAATATTTATAATCAATAGGTGTTCTTCATGATGAAATCCTGTGCTCACTTTTTCATTGACATAATGGTCTACATTCAGTTTGGCTCATGGTTTCCTACATTACCCACATCAGCAATGCTGCAGCAATACTTAAATTTGTCCATTTTTCTTGCCCTCTTGTCTGTACACTCTGACAAACGGATCTGCTTCATATTTTATGCTAATATTGCATAAGCACTGTTAAGCTAGTCAGTACACATAGTAACCGAGCCAAATTTTTGTCATACATCTGCAGTATATGCAGCTGTTTTGCATTGTAGAACTTTGAGTCCAGTCTGTGTTGTTGCTACTCCTTCTACTTTGGATTTTTTTTTTTTTATCGCTATTGAATGTTGATGGAAAATGCCCAAAAATAAGCTCTTAGTCATTTGTTTTTAGAAAATAACAGCAAAATCTGACTGCAGAAAAAAATGATAACAGTGCTAGCAGTGTCCCCCTGTGACATCTATGACATGACACAATTACTCACAGTTATAATGAAAATGTATATTTCAGTATACAGTAGATACGAACCAGGCATAACTTAATGTCCATTAAAAAGGCATAACATTATGACCACCTGTTTCAAATTGTGTTGGTCCCCCTGCCAAAACAGTCCTGACCTGTCGAGCATTAACAGCATTAGCTTCTTCAGAAATTTGAGCTACAGGAGCTCGTCTGTTGGATCAGACCACATGGGGCAGCCTTCACTCCCCACGTTTACCAGTGAGCCTTGAATACCCATGACCCTGTTACGGGTTCACCTCAGTTCCCTCCTTGGACCAATTTTGATAGATACTGACCACTACAGACCAGGAACATCCCACAAGAGCTGCAGTTTTGAGATGCTCTGACCCAGTCATCTATCCATCACAATTTAACCCTTGTCAAACTCGCTCAAATCAATACACTTGCCCATTTTCTCTGCTTCTAATGCATCAACTTTGAGAAAAACATTTTTACTTGCTGCCTAATGTATGCCATCGACTAACTGGTGCCATGATGAAGAGGTAATCAGTGTTTTTCACTCCACCTGTTAGTGGTCCTAATATTATGCCTGATTAGTGTATATTAAATGTTGCAAGGCAGAGGTTTCATCATTCCAAATCATTGGTTTCCATTTTACATGCGTGCACGCGTGTGCATGCGTGTATGTGTGTGAGTGTGCATCTGTGCCCAACCTCAACCTGTCAACCACTGGCCCACTTTTGTTTTTTTTTTTTTTACCTTCCTGCTTTTTTATGAAGAAAGATGGCAGACGTGAGAGTGCAGCAGTGAAAATGTCACAGCCTAAAATCCCCCCTGGCAGCCTAGTGAAGCTCTTTTTTACATCAACAGTTTACCATCTTTCACATACACGCAAACAAACTCAAAAGTACTAGTGACAAGTTTGCCATCACGATTCGTGACAACTCTATGCAAGAATATAGCATCAACGTGTGTTTTGAGTTATAGCGTGAAGTTACTGAAGCTGAACGAAACCCTCCTCCAGCTGCTGTTCTACTGCACCTTGCTAATAAAGCACGGGCCATTAACATGCAAACGGATGACTAATTTATAAAGCCTTTTAATTGGTGGGCTGGCCTGGCGTCTTACTAAAGTCCATTTAGGCAAGTTTTTGAGCACTAATCTCATTCATCAGTGCCGATTATTACGAAAGCTGCACATCTTAAACATTGTGAAACTGCATGACATCAAATCTCTTCTCTTTCATGCCTCACCCTCGTTTTTTTTTGGGTACAGAACGACTCACATTCACTGTCTCTCTTTATCTCGCTCTTATTAGAGTTATTGCTTTTTATGTTCTGCTGCTTTGATCTTTAAAGTAAAACATTTAAGCAGCCACATGATTTTCATTTTTCAGCATTATGTCCATGAATATTGTACTGATATATGGACACACAAGCCTCTAGTGGTGCCCTGGTTTTATTTAAACCAAGTAAAGCAAATTAATGCATTTAGATTGCAAAATGATCTTTTCAATAGGACAGCATGACCCGCTGTGCCACAGTAGCACATCCAAACCCAAAATTATTCCATCTTTGTGCTTGTTTTGGCTTTCCCTTACATAATGTAACACACGAGTGTAGAAGAGGAGGAATACTCTGGAGGTTGAAAACAGAGTTTATTTGAATGGTGGCAGACAAAGTTAAGGGTGTCATTTCTTTCTTTCTTACTGCTTACTTAAATAGAGCAAATATATAAATAATATTACCTGGAAACTTTGTCAGACAGTATTATATTATATCCTGTATAGTTACCAGGTATGGATGCGAGTAAGAAATGCAAAATCAAGCTGACAAAAAAATTAAACCAGGAAATTAATTCCAGATATTAAGCCATAGGAGAGTCTCCAGGATTTTGTGCTTTCAATGACAGGCTTTTTCTATCTTATAAACTTTAAGAACAAGAATAAAATAGAGACTGGATAGACAACATCTCTTTGAAGGTGGTTATTTTCTAATAACAAAAACTAATTTGTCTTGTGAATGTGAACCCTGTTAAATGCAATCAATAGATGTTTAAATACATTACATGCCGCCCATTCATAAATTATTAACTGCAAATGTTGTGCAAATTGCTGCACAATAAAAATTGTGACATGCTGTTACAGTAAAACAATCTTATTTACACATGGATTATTTTCCTATTTCATCATGGCTAATGTGAATTATTTCATATATTATGCTTATAATACCTTCCTTCTTTACATTGAAAACTAAAGGGTGATATTTTGCCATAAGGTTCAATAACCTGTTAGAATAAATATCACAATACTCTAATGACAGTTGCATGTGCAATTCTATAGGGATTAAAAAAAATATAATGTTATATCACAAACTTGCTTACTGTTACTGACTTACTGTATTTAATAATCACGTGGTAAATATTACAGCATTGCCACTATCCATATCCGTATGCCTATTTGGGGTTAAATCTAAAGATGATTTGGTCAAAACTGTATTTTCTGTTTCGAGTGATTGCTATATCTAGATAGATAGATAGATAGATAGATAGATAGATAGATAGATAGATAGATAGATAGATAGATAGATAGATAGATAGATAGATAGATATGGGGTGTTTTACATACTTTGAGGTCATTATTATTATAATAATAATAATTATTATATATTATAATTATTATATATAATATATAATTATTATTAATAATTATTATATTATATGTTATATATGAATATATAAGAATATAGCATAATAATTCTCTTTCAGACAGTTCCTGAAGGTATATCAATCATGTAATATTAATAATTCAGACCAAAGGTATATAGACATCTAACTATCACATCCATATATGGGCATTCCCCAAACTGTTGCCATAAATCTAAAAACAAATAAAATTGTATAGGATCTTTCTTTTGCTGGACCTAACAGGCCATCCTTTTTCACCATGCCAATATTCCTTTGCATAAAAGAAGATCCACCAAAGTTCCTATGGAACAACTTGAGTGACCTGCAAGAGCCCTGACCTCAGCCCACTGAACATCCTTGGGATGAAATGGAATGCTGAGTGCACTCCAGGTCTTCATGTCCAACATCAGTGCCTGACCTCACTAATGCTCTTGTGCTGAATAGGTACAACTACACAGCTAAAATCCAGTGTAAAGTCTTCTCTGAAGAGTGGAGGTTTTTATAACAACAAAAGGGATACATCTGAAATTATATGCATGCTGTTGTTAATGAAAGTGGTCCATATTTCATGACACCTATTTCATATCTGACTGTTCACCTATGTACTTGCCTACCTACCTACCTACCTATGGTACCTACCTACCACTCAAATACTTTTTCATGCATCCTACAGGATCTCACACCATTACATACCTCTCATTCAGCCTTATTCATATGGCAGAAATTTTAACTGTATTTGTATACATTTGTCTGTTAAATATATTGATGATTATTACTTACATTACTAATTAATTGATAGTTGCTGAAACAGATTCAGTGCTGAATATAATACACATCATTTGTTCTTGTTTACTTCATACAGCCGCATAATATTTATTGTTGTTCCAATGGCTAGCAAAGAAAGAAACTTTTGCAGACAGTCTCTACACCACTGCTAAGAATGGGTGTTCCAACTTGTCTGCTGCAAAATTGTCTGGCTTGGATTCCATCTAGAGACATTATTAGGGTGTCCTAGCACTGTATCTTGTATGGTTCCTGGACAAGAAGGTGGTCTAAATTTAGTATTACTGTTCAGCACACTTGGCAATGTAGGCAGCAGGAAAATATAGAAATGCAGGATTATGGTTAATTTGCCGTACTATAACAAACCATGTGAAGAGAAAGAGCTCTGTGAAGTGATGCAGAGGATCTCAATTCAGTCCTCAGGGTCATATTTTTCTTCAGTTCCAGTTTCTCACACACTTGAGTAAACAGAAATCTCAAGCTTTACCTGGCTCAGATATGTTTAGAAATTTGATGAAAAAAGTGAATGGGCTGGATGTCCCTGGTGACTGAATTGAAAACGCACGTAGCATGCATTATAAACAACCGGCTCTCGAGATTCTCAAGAATTCACACAAGCAGATGTGTATTAACACTTACGAGAAGTTAAGATTAAGCATAGAAGCAAGACTAGCAGTCACAGCTTTTCTTGTCACTTTGCCTGAGTGTTATCCAGTGGTTGTTACAATTCCTACATGTTTTCACAGGAGTGTGGATAATGCAACACACTGCAGTTTTTGCTGAAGGCATAATCAGGGATTTTGCTCAAGGTTAGCTGAAGCCAACTATAAAATATATTAACTCCCTTCTCCTAAATCCGGTCCCCAAAACATAAGCCTAGGCTAGATTGTCTGAACACTTGATTCTGGATTAATAGGAAGCCTGATTGACAAGCAAGTAGAGATGCCTTAATTGGTTGTGGCACTCATAATTAGTTTTTTTTTTTTTTCTCCTGCTTATAAAGCCTTTGGGTACTACAAAATCTATAGCTTGTCCAACAAGCATTTAATAATAGCAGCTGGAATATGATTTTAGACACCCAGGTCATTAAAAATCACATCTGAATTGTGAACTTCCGAACTCATCCTCTTGCTAGTGATCCGGAACTATTCATGCATCAACGGACCAGTAAGTTCCATGGCATGTTGTTGTTTTTGTGTGTGTGTGTGTGTGTGTGTGTGTGTGTGTGTGTGTGTGTGTGTGTGTGTGTTTTTACAACAAAATACATAACCAGTCAAGTCAAATATAAGGAAAAAGTTTACATGTTATCCTGTGTATACGATATACATCACAAGCACACATATATCAAAAGGGTTTGTTTTACACAAGGCCTTTTGTTTACATTTTGTTATTTATTTACAAGGTATACTCCTGTACTCAGTTCTCTCTGCACACTGTACTGTGTAATATACAGTAGGTTTACTGGTGGCGCTATTTTGTGTTTTATGTATTGCTCCTACACTGTCTTGCGTTGTCTTACACTGTCTTGTGTTGTCTTTTGCATTGTCTTGTCTTACACGATTCACTTTATGTGGCAAAGACACTTACTAGTCTTTGGCCCTGTGTTTTCTATGTAGCTTTATGTTGTTTATGTATCACCAGGGTTTTGGAGGAACGTTGTCTCATTTCACTGTGTACTGCGTGAGCTATATATGGTTGAAATGACAATAAAAGCTTCTTGACTTGATATCAAGGGAAATTTAACCATAACCACATCTCCACTGGGCTATTTCAATAAGATCAATTGTATAATAAGTAAGGAATAAATCACAACCTTGAATGTTACTTATCGACAAAAGCATGCCACAATGCAGCCCAGTGCACAGCAAGTCAGGAATCCCTCTTAATCGACAGCAAGGTGCCACCAATTATTGCCAAAAATTAATAATTACATAGATGTTGGTTCTTGTTATCGCTTATGTTATAGCAGCAGCTATATTCCCTCTATCAGCCTTCCTATTCTCTCTTTCATTAATTTAATAATTCAACAAAATTGAGGTTGTCATGTTACTTTCCAGTGGTGGAAAACTCACTTGGCTGTTACAAAGTGCTAACTTTATCTTTAAATAACATGTTTTTCATTCATTTATTTTTAGTCTTAGATTCTGTAAATCATTTGTCATACAAGTAAATGAGCTCATGCTGTACAATCATATTATATTTGAATGAGCACATGATTTATTTTACCTTTTGACCAGAATCAAGCAGAACAGCTATGTGGAATAAGTATATTAAATTAAATTAAAAACATATAAAACATAGCCCACTAACCAGTAATTCAACTGGTTTGACATTAAAGGCTCGTGGAAAAGCAAATTCCTCCTGCTTTGGACAAAACAATGGGCATCCACGCCACATGGTAACATGGTACGTAGTTTGTTTATTTATTATTTAAATTCAACTCAGTTTTATTAAAAAATGTATAGTAAACTTTGTCCCAAAGCAGCTTTACAGGAATAAATAAATTGCAAATATAAATTTTAGCATCATAAATAAGCCCCCTATACATACATTTGACTCAACCTTGACTCAAGGCACCCCATCTTTATTTGGGTGATACCAATTCTGCATGATATTGGGGTAAAAAAGTTAAATTATGCACTAACTAACTAACAAGATTGAACCCAAACTGTAAGACAAGAGTTTGATTACATGGGCAGGAATTTGATTGAATCTCTGAATGGTATAGAATCCTATAGGGCTTGTGTGTCCAATGTCTCAAGGAAGCTTGAGGTGATAAGTTGGATGTATAAGGAGTCTGTTTGTTTGCAGGCATATGTGAGAGTGTGATTTTGCTGAGGTATTGGTCCTGCATGTACAGCAGGCGGTGAGTAGTTATTGTTTTTGTTTACAGTTTCCAATAAGCAGATTTCTTTGCTGGTATGATGCAACGTCAGCCTTCAGGATCCATCTGGATGCGAGCAATCACCGGCCAGCTTTCAGAGAAATGGTGTTTCTAGACATCCTGCGGCCAGAAAGTGTCATAACACCAAGTCTACAACAGATGGACAGAACAATGCTCTTACTGACATCACTTCCTCCCCAGCTGTTCTCTTAGATATTACAGTGAATATAATGAAAAAAGAAAGAACCCTGTCTTTCTCTTTCTTTTACCCAATGCAGAGTGTAAGTATTTAATGCTAATGTTGGATTAGTGGAAAGGAAAATGATTTGCATTTGAGTAGCATTAATTTTTCATTTAAAGTTCAAACTTAAAGCTAGAGTTGAAATTTAACCCGGCTTAAGCAAATTCGTGTCACACATTACCCCATGGCATGTTTAGTTTCACTTTCCACCATTTTAATCCCTCTTTCTATATTCTGAGTTCTATTTCATTTGGTTTTCTTTGGTTTGCCAGCAGCAAAGCAAAGCAAAAGAATTTTCAGTAAAACTGTAATCTGCAGCCAGCTGGAAGCACAGCAACCAGGTTAACAGTGTTCTGTAATCCAGTAATCTCTTACACTGTACTGAGTCGAAGCATACGTCCTGCACAAAACGTAGGGATGGGATTAGAAAGTCTTTTAGCAGGAAAGAGATAATCACATGAATATTACAGTGCATGTGCTCACCGATCAGCAAAATGGAAAGATTAATTTGAAAGAAAAGGAGGAAAATCTGCCAGACTAGCACATTGAATCGTTTTCCTAGTGCATTCTATCTCTTATGCCATTTTCACCATTAATTGCAGGATACTAGTCCAGTGAAGAACAGAACATCCATTAAAAATAGAATCACAGAGGATACCGAAAATGCTATAACTGTTAAAACTCTGTTCATTAAATATTTGATATTTCGACAAAGGGAAAAAAAACCTCTGTGCGTTCTACTTTTAAAAAACCAAAACATTTCCACTGAGGTCTCTATGAGGCAAGAAATTACAAAAACAGGCTTTTTTTTTAGGTATAAAAGAAAACAAAAGACGGTGCAGAGTGTTTCCATGCATTAGCTAAGGGCACAGACAAGTTGGAGCTTACATCCTATGTTTTAAATGTCAGGCTAAGGCTAACAGAAGTCCAGAGTTGGAGAAAGAACATATGAATGTCAGAGTCTGAATGTCTGGCGAAAGCTTTCAGGCCTTTTCCAATAACGCCGGGGTCAGAAAGCGTACATCTCTCCAGCTTTCTCGCAGCTTTGATTGCAAACACACAACTCTCAAGCAAATATCCTGTGGTCCTGTTTTTTTTTTTTTTACTCATGCTCTTACAGCCCAGTGTCAGAGCAGCGAATAACAGCACAGGCAGCCTGAATAAATAACTCAGGATAAAAAGTGACATTTTGATGACTATCCAATCTGGAAGATGGTGTACTCTGATCAGAAAGCGATAGCATCTTTACTTCTCTGCCCGCTATTTTACTTTTCCTCATCTGTTCCTAATTTCTCTGTTGTCATACAACAGCTTGTCAAATGTCAGCAACTTGACTGATCTCTCATTTCTATCTGCATCTAAATGATGTGCGTTGCTGCTTTATGTGCATTGCTGCTTTCGCTCAGTAACATTGCGTCAACACCTGCACAGCACCATGCAGCAAACCTGACAATATCGATGCGAATATTACATCTATTGACTGCATATGACATTCACATGAAATTGCATCTTCTTTTCTTCCCATATGACAGAGCAGAATTTGCATCTTTTAAATATAATAAACACTTTTCAAAGCTATTTAAGGTGCACACAAAGTTCCAAGCGAGTTAAGCTCATGAACAGATGGCCAAAAACGATTATCTGGGCTGTAAGCTGTAAATTTGTCTCATTGAGCCAAAATGATCTGTCTGAATGCTAGACTGAGAGAAAAAAAATTTGTGGTGGTGTTGTTTTTTTTTTGTCTTTTTAATGAAAAGCTCAGCAACGTCGACTGAAATGCTTCATTACTCAGACAAAGAGAAAACAGGGAACAGCAGCTGTTGCAACAGAAAGGTGAGCTATTTTAGGACCTGACATGTAATACCAACAAAAAACAACAACAAAATAAAATTATCCAAATAGACTTAATGATGATGTACAGTAAGTTAGCTATAGTTTTAAGAAGGGACAACATTATAAGGTAAGTCTGTGGAAAGATAGTGTGTTAGTATTGTATGTGCTTTTTGAGTATAATAAAATTTGCTCTTAAAGTTCCCTCCACTCTTCTGTAAAGATGTTCCACTGCTTTTGGACATTTGCGTTCATCACCCACCAGGGTATTAGCAATGTAAAGTACTGATGTAGGCGAGGTGAGGAGGCCTGGAGGGCAGTAAGTGTTCCAATTCATCCCAAAGGTGTTCAGTAGGGTTGAGATCACTCACCACTCACGATCTTTCTCCATCCATCCATCCATCCATCCATCCATCCATCCATCCATCCATCCATCCATCCATCCATCCATCTATCTATCTATCTATCTATTACAAACACATTATTCACCAGAGTCTTTTCCAACATGAGTATATGCACTTCTACTTCAGTGAAGGATGTGTGTACTTTTGCCATCTCTGCTGTCAGGTCATTCTGCTCTCACCCATCTCAACAGCATGGCATTTGCCTTGCAGACTATTTGTCAACTCTAGAAGCTGTTATGCAAAACAATTCCCAGTAGATCACTAAGTTTCAGAAATATTTAAACCAACCTGTCCAGCGCCAACAACCATGCCAGGGTCAAAGTCAGTGAGAACACATTATTTCCCCCAATATGAACTCTCGACTGTAATTGCACGATTGAATGCAGTGCTACTGCATCATGATTGAAAAAAGAATAATAATTAGATGACTTTTCCAGTGTACAATTACAATGTAATGTTTACTAGTACAGTGATGACTAGTACTATTTGATAAAATAGCAAATGTATATAAGACAGCAAAACTATAACACAATAATAACACATGTATAACATAGTATTAACACTGTAATAAGAAATACATTGAGATTTCACATGCATATCCTTTCATTTGCTCTTTCAGGCAGCAATTACAGATAATTCAGTACTAATTAGATTAGATCATTGGCTCTCATTTTCCTCTAGTTAGTAGAGTGAATTATTTTGATAACTGAACCCCAGCCTTTGCCATTAAACCAATGAACAATGTTAGACAGGTCTGAATAGTAAGCTTTTAAAGTGTTTTATTTGTGTTAACTGGTATATAAAAGGTAAAACTAATACATTAAGTTTGCAGTTATACAATATCTACTAGTTGAAACAATTCTTACAATCTTACATGATCAAGTTGTTTAACAATCTGTAGTACAAAGATGCATGGTGTACACAATTATCCGACCAGGACCACCCAATAGATCCTTGCTATAGATTTTGTGCAGACCAAGGTCTCTGGTTTAATCTGTGACAACAGTTTAACTGAGGAGTTATAAATGTAATCTAAAAATGTACTTTATAACACAACAGGACATGATTTTTATCTTATCTGACTACTGACTATTCTGATTGCTAAACACTTTCATCAGATGAGAGGTGCATCACAATTAAAGGGTCAGTGGAATGCACTGTAATTTTTTATATTTTTAAAATGCCACTATATTGTAGAGTACATGTCACAGAAACAGACCACTAGTGTTTCCCACTAGCAACTGATCATGTCACATGAATTCTACACCTGTTTCTCATTCAGAAATAATTATCACTTGTATTCAGACTCACTGTTCATGGTACTTTCTGTCTCTCATTTGTCTTTTCTTGTTGTCTTTAGGATCCATCTGGATGCAAGCAATCACTGGCCAGCTTTCAGAGAAAACCGCAATCAGATTTCTTTTATCTTGTTTATGTTCTTAGTAATTTTGTGTTTCTTGTGTTTCAAGTTTATTACAGATAAAACACTATGTCTGTCTGTTTTTTTTAGTGCACATATTTATATACTGACTTACTGTAAAGCTTCAAAATGATTTTTACATTTCCATGCTTACATATGAAGCTCTGCATAAACTGGTTGTCAAATATTTGTCTGTATTTAATATTATACACCCAAAAAATGCACACTTCTTCTTAGTCTCATTGTTTAGTTGTCCATCAGACTTGCTTGTGCTGTATGGATGATAGATCTTTCACTTCAAAATGCTCCTTAACTAAATGCCCTGAACATGTGTACATGGTTAGCCTTTTCTTGACTGCCCAAATACTAATTTTCAACTGAATTGTTGATGCATGTTTTTATTTATCTGATTATATTTATACCTGATTCAAGAAAATTAGTTCAGCAGCTACTTATAAAATAAAAATAACTATAATATAGGAATATAAGTTAATGTTGTTTATAATACAATCTAGTAAATATTTAGTCTTCATATAATTTGACAGTAAAATTTATAAAAAAAATTAATTATAAGTAAATTATAAAAAAGCAATCTAAAGCTGTTGGAGGTAAATTTTTATCTAGCACTGACCTTTTTTTTTTATGAAAATGTGTGAAATTCCCCCATTTGTGAAGTATGAACTAATCAAGTCAAGTCAAGTTTATTTCTATAGCGCTTTTCACAACAGACATTGTCTCAAAGCAGCTTTACAGAAATCAACATTAAAGGTGAACGGTGTGTATTTATCCCTGATGAGCACCATAGAGACTGTGGCAAGGAAAAACTCCCTTAGATGTTATGAGGAAGAAACCTTGAGAGGAACCAGACTCAAAAGGGGAACCCATCCTCATTTGGGTGACATCAAGAGTTTGAACATAAATCTTTCAACAATACAGAACACTGGAGAGTGAGAACTAATATGAGCACTGGAGTGTAAGATTATAAGTAAATGTTTTTTTCTACAGTCTTTGGTATAAAAGTAGGAGCTACTGAGCTCTAATCAGATATATGAGAGCAGGCTGCAGTAGATTTATTCTTCTATTAAAAAAATTTAAAAAATAAGTTTTTTAAAACGCATTAAAAAAAAAATCACTCAAACCAAAAGGAGTGATGAGAATTCTTATATACACTTGAATCAACTAATAAAGTATGAAGTTCTTTCCAAACCAGAGCTAAATTATTGCAAGCATGTTGAATCAAATAAAAAAAATGTAGATGCATATAAAGTTGACAGAAGCATAAAAATATAAGTGGACTGAAACTTCCCAAGTTGACCAACATGATACATTTAATGATACAATCTGAGTGTCAGGTTGTTTAACTATGCTAAATGTTTGGGGCGAGGAGGATTTTTGATTGACTGTGTGGGTCCCTGTTGTGCTGTGTGTGGAAAATGTGTGTGTGTGAGTGCAGGTGAGCATGTGTGTACGCATGAAAGAACAGTAAAGATAAAATCGTAGTGAAGGCAGGTTAAATGTTAATGATGGTTGTACTCGTGTGTGTGTGTGTGTGTGTGTGTGTGTGTGTGTGTGTGTGTGTGTGTGTGTGTTACTGAAGCAAATGCTGTAATAACGGCATGCTGAATGTAACATGCTTTATGCCACAGATGGAGCAGAGCAGTATGGAATAGCAGCGCACATGAAAATGTCACATTTTTTATTTCCATTCTGATTTTCTCTCTTGGGCCATATGGAGAAACTTCGCAAATCCTAAAGTTAGTCATACACAGACACGCATGCATGCTCTCTCTCTCTCTCTCTCTCTCTCTCTCTCTCACACACACACACACACACACACATACATACATACATACATACACACTTTTCTCAAGGGGTTATTTAAGCAACAGTCTTCTCATTAAGAACAAGAATTATTCCCTAAAGCATCTTCTGGCCCTATAATATATATTTTCATGTTCCAGTCCATAGGAGACACGCACATACACACATATTTTCTCTAAATCTAAACAGTGTCACAAGCTGGCACGGTTTTGATCACATATATTGTAGTGCCAAGTCTTCTTTCAGTCATCATGTGGCTAATATTAGTAAAAATCACAAGCTAATTAAATGAGCTTTTTACTTCATTCAAAACTACCATGATTTCCCAGTTTCCACTACTAACTACCAAGCATGGAGAGTAACCAACTGACTGTTTCTCCTGAACATGCTGGGTTACATGGCAACTGAACAAACAAGTGTTGGCAGCCCTCTTCTACATACATCATCTCACAGATTTCACAATTGGCTAGTCTCACTATGACTGACAGAGACAGAGTAATGCCACAATTTCCACTCAGGCAGCATATTTTGTAATCTCAGAGTTATATTGTGATTACTTCCATCACTAGGGAACCCAGGAAAGATTACTGAAAAAAATGTATAGACTAATTGTATGTTGTGATATATTATTAACTTTTATTTAGATCATGTGTAAGTTTAGACAAGAAATAGCATGTTTTTACCAGATTGTGTGACATTTAATGCAGGCAGTTGTCACACCTTTACTCTTAAAAGCTGTACCAGAGATTTCATTTTTGTCCCAATTGATCCTTAAAATTTACAAACACTTCTTATTGGTTCTTATTTAAGGCTGCTTGTCTCTGCAGGTTGTGTGGGTGTTTTTTTTTTAATGAATGAAAAAAAGAATTATATCCATGTTAATTACTGGTTAATTAAATTCATTATTGATAATAATATAAGCATTTCTAGTTGCACTCACAGGGCTCATTTATAAAATGCCAACACAGATAAATTTGATTCAGTAACAACAGCTTATGCTCTACGCCCACTTATTGAGCTTTTTCTATTGTTCATTCAGTTGGACTATTTCTCCTACTTTACTGTATTTAATCCCTGTAAAAAAAAAAATAGGCCATATTTAAAAAAATGTAAATAGCCTATATTCAGTCCAAGGAAATTCATATTTTTTTCATATAAACAACAATTCCAAATTGTATGAAAGGTACAAAAACTTCCTTTTCTCTTCATTTATAATGTCTTCCTAAAATAACTATATAAGCAAACGAACAAAAATATATTTTTTATAATGTGTTCTCATCAGTAATAAACTTAACCAGGAACCACAGACATGAGCTACTTTAACTGTTCATTTTATTTGATTGACAGCTAAAAGAAGCATCGTTATTTCTTTTAATCACATCATGTATTGGGATTGATTGCTTATATCACCTCAGCCAATCACTGATGATATTTATTCATGAAACATGTCAGCATCAACATGGTGGCACTTCACAGGTCTCTAGTTTAATCCCAGACTCAGGTTACTGCCAGTTTGGAGATTTACATGTTCATCACATGTTGCAACTTCTACCTTCTCTAAACTTACAGATTCTTACCTTAAAGGTCTTCACAAAAGTTTTGGAAATACCTTTTTAAGAAGAAATCATTAGGAACCTTTAGTGCCACCTAAACTCTTGACAAGATAGGGTTTGTGAATATAGCCCATGGGTATGAAAACTGTGCTTACACCAGTACATTTAGCTGTGGTAGAGAGACAGAGAGGGTAAGGTAGAAAAGAATGCAGGTGAATGCTTAAGGATGCAAGGACAGTGGTGTGAGAAATGTTTATGGTCTGACGTGTGCCGTGATCTACTGGGCTTTACACCAATGTGACCTAAGACACTTTTGTCTTACTATTGATTGTGTGCCATTGACTATATAGTGAGTCTAATGTTTGGATGGGTGTATTTGGGGCATGTCAAAGGAAGGCCTCATACATCACAGGACATAAGGGCACAGGACATCATCTATTCAAGTCTCTCTCTCTCCCTTCCACACACCTTCCACACATACGCACAGAGCATAGGGCTCAGGACACAGCACAGGAATCAACCATTATTCTTCTGTGTTCAAAACTCTTGACAGACTCATTTCTCTGCTCTCTATCCTCACCTCACGCGAATCCTTTATATTTGCACTTTTATCTGGATAAGATCTCCAAGTTTCATCTTGAAAAGTCATCTATTTTCATCCTTCGCTCTGTCTCCATTAGTTTTTTTTTCAATTTTTTTCTTCTGTTAGTCTTATCTTCACCTCTCTTTATTTGAAAGATTCACTCACACAAATGATCCACACTAATTAAATGAAGCTTTACAGTGTAGATACATGCACATCTTGGTTTGTACATTTGTAATAAACAGTGCTTATTCTTATTTCTGATCCGTTCTGATTTGCTGCCACGTAAAACTTCTTCAATCCTAATTAGTCGTCTAGGAAATGAGATATACACAGATACATACAAGCAGAAAATGATCTCTAGATTAATGAATGAAATACACATCACTTGCTCTTTTTCCTCCTTGCAAACACACACACATAAACACGCACACACAAAATACTGTACATACAACAATGTTTTCAAAATCCAATTCTGCACACCCCGTGACTGCTCCCCAGTTAAAATGTCACATTTAGCATTTAATAACTTAGGCATTAACACATAGTGAAGGGAGCGATTATTGAGGCAATGGCCATGTAATTGCAAAATTGACAAGGTAATGGATGATAAAGACCCCAGAACATTATCAGCAAATAAGCTCATCTTTCTACAAAGGTTTGTAAAATGATTTTAAATTCCTTCACTTGCTTATTACCTTCCATTCAAAAACTTTACTCAAACCAAATAATACTCTGTCATGCACTGCCTTATCAAGTCCATACAGTCTGATTGTGCACAGACAAATTTAAATTGCTGACAGAAATAGCATTTCCCAGAGTACAGCATGTACCTCACTACTGCACTAGCTTTCTACTAGCAAGGCTGCAAATTATATACCTGGAACCAGTATTACTAGATTGCATGAACTGTCAATAAAAAAAGGTATGAAGGCATATGCTTGCACTTTTTTAACATTTTTTATAACTAAACGTAAATGATCGCACTGAATTAAACCAATATCCAAACTGAACTTTAACTCACCTATATGGTTGCGGTGTGAGGAGGCCAGAGTCAGACGCCCCCACAGAGACAGCAGGGCCAAGGTGAGCAGCAGCAGCCACGCACACACACTCTGTACATCCCGCTCCCGCATTCTGAAAAACACACAAGGAAAAGTTTTCTTCATGCACAAAAGTGCAGCGTCCACAAAGAGACAGAAATAAGAAAAACAATAAATCTAAGCAAGAATAACTGACATTTTTTTCCGGTCATATTGCTTTTGTATTTACCTAATCTCAACAAAATTCCTCTTTCCATCTATCTATTTATCTATCTATAGATTTCAACGTCTGTTTAAAAATAGAAATTAGAATTCTTAAATGAGGTGGTATTGCTGACATGTAATAAGACGGAGGCTGGATGCGAGTGCCAATATATTATTGATTCACAGCGCTTAATACTGTATACAAAAATAACAACAGGAAAACAAAATACAAAACCAAATAAAAAGCATGAACAAGAAAAACCTTGACCTGAGCAAGAGACAAAAACCATGAAAAGACAAATCTGAGACAATGCATGAAGTTTAATGTGAGATTATATACAAGGCCTGGTGGAGACAGCGATGTGACATAGTGAGTGATGGGATTAGGTGATATTCAGCAGCTAATGGGTATGATAGTTTATTTAAATAATCCTGACAATAGCATTTGATAGTTTGGGGGCTTCATCACTAAAGGTTTTGCCCACACTGCAGTCAGTCTGGTCCTTGCCACCACCAGCAATCCAGAATTGGGATTGGAGTTAAACGAGGGTGCAGGGATTTTGCAGCTTCAGACAGATAAGGTGAAATGACAAAATTATTTTGTTTGTTTGTTTGAGTTTGTTAGATTTGGATTCTTTATATCACTCTATAGGATTACAGCCCTGATTGCAGACATGTAGCAGAATAGTACACCTTCTATTTCTATCTGCATTTGTATCTGTGTGGAATACATTATCACTCTATCAATCCAGATTTTTCATGTATTGGTAATATTAGTATAATTATGACACATAGCTGTTTCCTCTGCCTTGAATGGAGTCAAAAGTTTGACACGCAACAGAAAGGGTAATGTTTTAAATGTCAGTTTGGAGGACAACACAAAAGCTCCGGTGTAGCTCAAAATCAATACCGCAATTCAATGAGAGATTATTTTACTGCACAGATCTTCAGCATCGGAACGGTGCAAGTGCACTTTTGTTTCCTAATAAAAAATTTATCTGGAACTCAATTCTATAGGAATGTGAACGGAGAAGAGCCGTCATGTTTAGTGAATGTCATCCAAAGAGAAGGCGACTGCAATGAGAATACACATGTGACTTTTTAGGTAAGCTGAGCATAAAGGAAGGCAGGTCGTTTGTCAGACCTAAACAACTGGATGCTTTAGAAAGAGGCTGGGATATTTTATTCCATTTGGCAAGGAGAGCACCTACAATGTGCCCGCTCGATAACTGCCTCATGTCTCCTGGCTGGCTGAAGGCCCGGTGCTGTGACAGTCGGGCTCTTTTTAAAATAACGCCACAGAGGAGAACAGATTCACATGCACTCGGATTTCAGAAAGATATACAAAGATATGCAATAATCCTGTAGAGCAAGAGTGACAGATGTAGAAAGATAGAAAGCAAGAGGAAGAGGATGGATTTAGGAAAGAAAGCGAAGAGAGCGAGATAGAGGAAGACGGAAAAAAGATAACAGGAGGTAGACAGTGTCAGAAAGATAGAGGTGATAAAAAGGCAAAAGAACAACAAGAGAAAGGTGACTTTGCAGAATTTTGAATGCACTGTTGTGAGAATGTATAAAATTATGCAAATGTACCTCAATTATCTCAATATATCCCCTCCCTGTGGGGAGAGTTAGAGATTTCACACAAAAGAGTGTCTCTTGCTGAAACTCACATGTACAAATAGGACTATAGCAACAAAGAGACGAATGAAAATAAAAAGGCAGTAGACAAATTTTTTTAATGTTGGTCATAATGGATTCAATCTGTGTATGTCTAACTAATATATTTCTGTCGGACATTTGGTATAACCACCATGTTTTATGGTGAGTTCAGGAAGTAGCTTTTTGCAGCTATGGTGTAACCACAAGAAAAAACGAAACAAAACAGCGATTTAAGAAGAAGGAAGAGAAGAAAGCGCCTTCTAAACACACACCTCTAAACATGTCCCTATCCATCACCTATATAATCAACCTCTCCTTCACACTGTCTGGAGTTGTTAAACTACAGGACATCATCACCTTCCACACACTCAAGTAATCAATACACTCTATGATCAATAGGTGGAGCAAAAGCCAAAATGCCACTCAGGACCATAATATAAAGTAGAATGCCAAATTGTTAATTATCATGCCCAATCTACAGACGATATGGTAGAACTTGGTGACAGTGATTCTGCAGCAAATTGTTTCACAACACAATGTCCAGAGGGATTTGCAGTTCACTATAGGCACTTTCATAACAATGGACAATACTAAGCAGAGCTTTGTTACATAATATAATATATTTGTTGCTAGTTAGCCAGGTAGCCCAATTTGAATAGCCAGAGGAGACTCAGTAGGCATACTATATAAACAAAAGTGTGTAGAAACATGAATGAGATTAATAACATCCCATTCCACATTTAGTCCCCATATATTGGTTCAATAACCTCCATTTCTCCTTCATTCTATACATTTTGCAGTGTGGTTGTAGAGATTTGTGCTAATTCAGCCACAAGAGCATTAGCAAAGTAAGTAACTGATTTAGGAGGCCTGGGGGTGCAGTCTGTGTTCCAATTCATCCCAAAGGTGTTTGGTTGGGTTTTCTAGCACTATGGGGCCCACTCAAGATCTTCCACTCAGTTTAGTTTGAGCACAGGGGCATTGTTATGCTCGAACAAGTTTGGGTAATAAATGATTATGTGTTCAAACAATGAGTGAGGCTGAAAGACAAAATAAGTTTTTCATATTTTTATAGCACCAGCAAAATGGCATGGCATAATGGCAAGTACCTTACACACACAACCAATGATACTTGGCAATGAATGTGATTCTGATTCTGACATACGTAACACACAAAAAAAATTGTCTTAAAATGTACAGAAACAAATGAAAATAGCAATACTTGTGACAATCAGCAGATTAACTTTTTGCTGAGCATATTTTCTGTTTGCTTTGAATGTTTCTTTTATTAGATGCTCAACGACCTCGGTTTGGTATTTTGTGTGAAATGGAATTATGATTAATAAACTTTATTTTATTATTATTCATGTTATTTTTATTATTACTATTATCATTATGATTATTATTATTATATTGCACATAACATGCATAGTCCAAAACATTACAGTAAAAAATATTGTCTGAACTGAAATTCTATTAAATGAACATCTACATGCCAGAATAAGTAGAACCTCTGTAAGACAGTGATAAGTCCAGCAAAAGTTCTGAGTCAGATTCAAGCTGCTATTTATTTAATGTAGATCTAGTGCTTTAGTGATAGCCAGTGACTCAGTGGTTCAGACAGACAGAGAAATTCACTCCACCACCTATGTGTCAGAAGAAAGAAAATCTTCATGTATGTCTTCCCAGAATCTTCCTTGTGTCCTGGTGGACGTTTAGCTGTGCTTGTTTCTTAAAAAGAATGTGGTGCTGAACAGGATTTGACAAGTGTCTTTGGCCAGATGGGGAGTAGTCACTGCTGGTTTTAATATTCTTTACTGCTAAAGTTAAATAGTATCTTAAATTTCATAAACACCCTTTTGAAAATAAGTGTTCCTTGAGAAGTCAAGAGTCTTTTTATTAATGCTTTTAGCCACCACTTTCTCCTGGTCAGGAATAGGATCAGGAACCTAAGGCTGTCATGGGAACACTGGGTATGAGATAAGTATACACCTGGCTGGGATGTCAATCCATTGAAGTGCATCATGCACTCACATCCATACCACAGCAGACAATCTAACATCTTATATAAGGATTTATTTATGGCATTTAATTAATATAGAATTTGTATATGCTATAATACACAGCCTGTCCCTGTGTTGACTAGGAAGGAGGAAGGAAAACATTTTCAGGAATAAATGAGAAAGTAAAGGTAAGGGTAAGCAGCTTGTTAATTAGAATCACCCTACTATTATTCTAAATTTTAAAATATACTCTTTTTTTTCATCTCTTTCTTCTGGTTAGAGTCTTTTTGGCAGCCCATAGAACCACCTGGTTAAATGTTTAGCGTGCTGATTTGGGACAATCTGCGGTATATTCTGAACAAATCTGTGTAAAGTGCTGCCAGTGGTCTAGCACCACCACTAGGCTTAATTTGGAGTTATATTTATGGTCATAACATCTGCCCATGTGTCCAAAAGTTTTTTGACCCCTTACTGCCTATTTGGTTTATCTAGACCTTTCCTCTTACAGTCAGAAAATTCAACAGTGTATGGGCAAAACTTATAATTTATGAGTGGAACTACAAATCTTTCTGGAATCCATTTGCCTAAAATGATGTTTTAAGTAAAGCTCTGTTTTTGTTTTCTTGTAATTGATTAAGCAACAGTTATTGCACAGTCTGTATGCTTGGCCCTCAAAAATGTTGCTTTCAACTATATATTAATATATACATATAAATACAAATACAAATAAATAGATACAATACCAGTCAAAAGCTTGGACACACCTTCTCGTTTAATGCTTTTTCTTTTTTTTTATTATTTTCAACATTGTACAATAATACTGAAGACATCCAAATTATGAAAGACATGGAATTATATATAAAAAAGTGTTAAACATGTGATCAAACAGTCTCTCATGTGGAATGTAGATGTAGATATAGATATAGATGTAGATATAGATGTAGATATACTTTAAGGCTCTTTTTATACTTCAAAGCTTGTACGTCGCTCTGGAAAAGGACATCTTTTAAAGCAGCAAATGAATGTCCCAGGAAAGAAAGACCAAGAGCTACCTCTACCGCAGAGGATATGTTTATTAGAATTACCAGCCTAGGAAACTGCCACTTTACATAAATGCTTCTCGGAGTTCTAGTAGCAGACATATTTTAACAACCACTCTTCAGAGGAGATCAAGCCTTTATAGTCGAATGGTAAATCAAAAAGTTAAATGTGCCAAAGTCATAAAGAATGGTGATCAGTATGCGGTAGAATACTGTCATTTTTTTATAATTTAACAAATGACGGTACATAATTTACTATACGATATACAGTACCCTATTCTATGAACTATACAGTATATATGTATGTGGTAGTGGCACTGAGTCACGAATAGAGGGCAGAGCATACACTCCTACATTTGGGCAGTAACATATATTTATTAATGGCCAAAACAAATACTACTTTTTTATCAGCTTCATTCGGACAGCTGTGTACAATTAAACAGCAAACTTAAATAACCAGCCGCCTACAACGCCAATACACTGCAGCACTTTAAGCAGCCTGGCCTAATTACTGGCCACACAGTTAGGTTTTAATTGCTAGTAATTCACTTGTTTCGTGTTCCTTTGTTGTTGTTGTTTTAATGTAGCTAGGTGAAAAATGGATGGGAAAGTAAGAGGGAGAGAGAAAGAAGAAATCAATTTCCTTGTTAGAAGCAGGCGGTTGCATCCACGCATTACAGAATCATGTGTCATATCGATAGCAGTGGCAAAGCACTTGACTCCCACTCCTACAGACACACACAGACAGACACATGCATTCTCTTAACATGCCTGTCTTCTCTTGCCATTAAAAGGCCAAGCTGGCAGGAACACACTTCTGATGCGCCATTCTTTCTGCCACTGCACACAGCGCAGCACACAAACACACAGCGTGGTCCTTTATTACCAGGAAAGAACCAATTTTGCATCATTCCAAAATCCAGTGTGGAGCAGGGCTGTGCTGCATGGCGGTGTGCCGAAATACAGCATGCTTATCAATTCTGCTTCGTCTGTACGAAAGCGAGGAGAGGCTTTGTTTAATAAAGAAGGAAAACATGCCAGTACAAAGCATAATTTAATTCTCAGTGAGAGGGAACGAATGCGAGACATGAACACTACAGCATTGCGGCTATATTATATTCATTTACTGAAGAGAGGAAAAAAGAGTAGCAGAAAGTGAGAGAGCCCAAAAGTAAGAGAGAAAGAGAGGAGAGAGAGAGAAACAGAGGCGGGTTTTACTTGTTTAATTAATCCCGCTGGAATCCGCTCTTCCGTCTTTGCAGATGGCGAGTTCATCACACAGAGACATTTCTGTTTCGTTCCTGCACTGACTAAAAAAACAGGCCCACTTGCCCATTTCTGTCCAAATTTCTCTCTCTTAGTCCATTTCTTTTCTCCTCTGTGTTGCTTTTTTTTCCCCCTCTCTGCTGTTCTCTTTCCTCTGAGACTCTCCCGGTTTTCTAAACCTGTCTGAAAATATGCTCATCTGTCACCTTTGATTATACTGGACATAGATATATTAATACCTACAATGGTGTGCTAATTGAATGCAAAGTGATGTACATGTCATCACATCTCTGGATTTCATGTAAAATATAAACCCAACTAATGAGATTCGGTAACTTTAAGGTCAGATCGTATCGGATTTAGACTGCGATTCCGACGCAGGCAGGTGAAGAAGCGCTTAATAAAGAAGAGCAGGTTGGATGCCAGCGCACACTGAGCTTTAGATAAAACCTGCAGTGACAGATCTCAGACTAGCTAATGAATCCAGGGTTATATTACACACACACCATAGGTACTTTCTATTGACAAATCCCAGAGTAGTATTATTAGATTCGATGTTTTAGCACCCACTAAGTTCTAACCTACTTTTTTTTTTTAAAAGACAAAAATATCACACTGTAGCGTACCACTGTGCTGTAAAATTCTTGAATTTAAGCTCAGAAGGTGTTAATAAAATTACCATAACAGTACTGCTGGCTGAAATTCTAATCTACTTTTATATTAATTTAAAACAATTATTTCTACAGTAACAGCTCAATCACACAGAAATGAATGTCAAACATAGACATGATCTTAGCCTACTATTTTTTAATGTGTTATTGAAAAAAAAAAAAAGCCTACTTTTTTTATAGTGTTACTGAAAAAAAGACATTTTGTTGCCAATAAGGTGAAGCTTTACATACAAAGACATTAATTTAACATTGAAGGAAAGAGTCTTGGGTGTCAGCATGCTGTAACAATTAATACATTTTCATCAATGGAAAAGTCTCCAGGACACAAAACAGCCAAGACACAGTAAATTCCCAAATCATTCAATGGCACTAAATAGCCCCTTTCTCTGAAGAGCATAACCAAATCTTTGTGGTCATTCCAGAACACAAAAAACGTTGACCAAAAAACAGAAAGATCAGCAAATTAGAGAATGGTGGCATATTCATTCTTCCAAAGCTAATGATGTGTGTATTTTTAGCCTGGTCTTCCAGACTCATTTCTGTGATAGATGTCCATATTTGATACATAGATGGAACAGAAAGACAAGGAAAGTGAGGAAAAGAGATAGACAGAAAAAAGAGCTGAGCTTGCATCTGCTCTTTTAGAGAAAGGGTTGGCAGTTCCCCGGCTCAGCCGTCAGAGGCTCGGCGGGCTTGCCGGCGCCCAGCAAGACAGCTAACCTTGCCAGGCTTCTATCGGGCTTCTTCCCCACCCACCAGTACCTGAGTCCAGACACCAATCAAATGCTGGCACCAGACATGACAGCCAATTAAATCCCACTCTGACAATCCAGAGAGAAAGTAATGGAGTCCGGGGGAAAGAACAGCAAATGAGACGCTTATCAGGCACAGTGAGACAACAAGCATACAACAAGGAAAATAAATGTTTGAAACACTATGTGATGTATTCAGGATTTGAAACGCACTCATTACGAGCCAATAGATTTAAACGTCAGTTAAAGGTTGTACATTTTGACTGAACCGAAAAAATGGCAGGTTTTCGGCTTTAGCGTTAGGCCTTACCCAAGGCCGAAAATCTGTCATTTTTTCGGTTCAGTCAAAATAAAGCTCTCAACGCTGCAGCCAGGGTTTGATCC